>NC_141828.1:277500-362500 GCF_982586985.1 Callionymus lyra
CAGTGTCATAACTTCAGAGTGCACTAGATGGTAGTGATGTGTTGATGAAGCTTCATGAAACAGTGTCATTATCTTCAGAGTCGACTAGATGGTAGTGATGTGTTGATGAAGCTTCATGAAACAGTGTCCTAACTTCAGAGTCCACTAGATGGTAGTTATGTGTTGATGAAGCTTCATGAAAAAGTGTCTTTATCTTCAGAGTCCACTAGATGGTAGTGATGTGTTGATAAAGCTTCATGAAGCAGTGTCATTATCTTTAGGGTCCACTAGATGGTAGTGATGTGTTGATGAAGCTTCATGAAACAGTGTCATTATCTTCAGAGTCCACTAGATGGTAGTGATGTGTTGATGAAGCTTCATGAAATAGTGTCATTATCTTCAGAGTACACTAGATGGTAGTGATGTGTTGATGAAGCTTCATGAAACAGTGTCATTATCTTCAGAGTCCACTAGATGGTAGTGATGTGTTGATGAAGCTTCATGAAACAGTGTCATTATCTTCAGAGTCCACTAGATGGTAGTGATGTGTTGATGAAGCTTCATGAAACAGTGTCATTATCTTCAGAGTCCACTAGGTGGTAGTGATGTGTTGATGAAGCTTCATGAAGCGGTGTCATAACTTCAGAGTCCACTAGATGGTAGTGATGTGTTAATGAAGCTTCATGAAACAGTGTCATAACTTCAGAGTCCACTAGATGGTAGTTATGTGTTGATGAAGCTTCATGAAACAGTGTCATAACTTCAGAGTCCACGAGATGGTAGTGATGTGTTGATGAAGCTTCATGAAGCGGTGTCATAACTTCAGAGTGCACTAGATGGTAGTGATGTGTTGATGAAGCTTCATGAAACAGTGTCATTATCTTCAGAGTCGACTAGATGGTAGTGATGTGTTGATGAAGCTTCATGAAAAAGTGTCTTTATCTTCAGAGTCCACTAGATGGTAATGATGTGTTGATGAAGCTTCATGAAACAGTGTCATAACTTCAGAGTGCACTAGATGGTAGTGATGTGTTGATGAAGCTTCATGAAACAGTGTCATTATCTTCAGAGTCGACTAGATGGTAGTGATGTGTTGATGAAGCTTCATGAAACAGTGTCCTAACTTCAGAGTCCACTAGATGGTAGTTATGTGTTGATGAAGCTTCATGAAAAAGTGTCTTTATCTTCAGTGTCCACTAGATGGTAGTGATGTGTTGATAAAGCTTCATGAAGCAGTGTCATTATCTTTAGGGTCCACTAGATGGTAGTGATGTGTTGATGAAGCTTCATGAAACAGTGTCATTATCTTCAGAGTCCACTAGATGGTAGTGATGTGTTGATGAAGCTTCATGAAATAGTGTCATTATCTTCAGAGTACACTAGATGGTAGTGATGTGTTGATGAAGCTTCATGAAACAGTGTCATTATCTTCAGAGTCCACTAGATGGTAGTGATGTGTTGATGAAGCTTCATGAAACAGTGTCATTATCTTCAGAGTCCACTAGATGGTAGTGATGTGTTGATGAAGCTTCATGAAACAGTGTCATTATCTTCAGAGTCCACTAGATGGCAGTGATGTGTTGATGAAGCTTCATGAAACAGTGTCATTATCTTCAGAGTACACTAGATGGTAGTGTTGTGTTGATGAAGCTTCATGAAACAGTGTCATTATCTTCAGAGTCCACTAGATGGTAGTGATGTGTTGATGAAGCTTCATGAAACAGTGTCATTATCTTCAGAGTACACTAGATGGTAGTGTTGTGTTGATGAAGCTTCATGAAATAGTGTCATTATCTTCAGAGTCCACTAGATGGTAGTGATGTGTTGATGAAGCTTCATGAAACAGTGTCATTATCTTCAGAGTCCACTAGATGGTAGTGATGTGTTGATGAAGCTTCATGAAACAGTGTCATTATCTTCAGAGTCCACTAGATGGTAGTGATGTGTTGATGAAGCTTCATGAAACAGTGTATTATCTTCAGAGTCCACTTGATTGCGTCTCTGCACTATTTTCCCTTGTTTTGAACAACTCTTGTAATGAAACATCATTTTTAAAGGGATGGCGCCACCTACTGACCTCTGAACAACATGACATGAAGCTTCATCAATACATCAGTAGTTTTTTTCACAATAACAAAAAATTTCACATAAACATGAATTTGAACGTTTCCCTGGGACAAACCCAAAACATAAATATAATTACAGAAATACACGTTTAAACATGAACACTATAGAATTCACACTAGAAATCTTGTAAACATTGTCAAACTAAGATAAAGACAAAATGAAGAATGAAGTCAAAGAAATAATATTTAAATCTTGAAAAAAATAAAAAAAATAAAGAAGAAATAATATCAAATAGATGTCATCAAAATAATATTATTATTACAATATTATGGTAAATAATTATTTTAAATGTATTTTTTATATTTTTAAAATAGAGAAACACGCTTAATTATAGCGTAAGGCCACACACACAAGGACACACAATAAGAGGCAGAGTAACACATACAAGAAAAAATAAACCTAGAAACAAACAAATGAACTAAAACAATATAATACAATATTTATACTAATGTAATTTGTGTCTTCACAGGTGATGTCGCACGTGGCCACGCTCCTCTACTTCCTCCACACCATCTTCTCTGCATTGAGATGGAAAAGAGCCTGAATTCTCCAGATGAACCCAAAAAACAACAAAAACTATTAACTCACTTCTTTCTTTTGTTACTATGAAGTATAACACTGGATACATTTTCTAACTTTTTTTTTTTACTTCCAACAACAATCATAAAACTATTACACAACATTGACATTTGATTTAATTTCAATTAGAAACAAATATTTATATAAAAAAAAAAATCATGAAGCTATTGATTTTTTTTTTTATTTTAATTTTGTTCACAGCAATGTCTAAATTTCCTTTTTATAAATCACTTAATAAATGAATGATTCCACATTTAAGTCCTGAGAAGACGGTGTACATAGATTCCTTTGCAGATTTTTGCATGAAGAGTGAAATAAATTAACTTTAATGGCTCATTTACTGAGAGAGACATTGATTCGTCTGCTTTTGTGGTGAAAAAGGTTGATTTTGTTGTTCAAGTTTTCCGCCAACAAAGTCAACAAGTGGCCTCCAAGTGCACTCTTCTGCCCTCAGGGAGGATAAAGACCAACACAATAGTGTTTTTAGGCAAGAGGACACCCTGGAAAGGTGACTCCAAGATCACTTACCATAATGAATTCTTGCTGGAGTAATCAAGGAATGTGTATCTGACATCACATATCCTAGAGATGGTTAATGAGGCTTTGTGAAGCACTTTCCTATTTAAGTCAGTAGCTGAAGTCCTCACTTGAAAAAAATAGGTGAAAAGTAAAGAAGCTTATGAAGGAAGGTTTATTTCTTTATTAGTCAACAAAAAAAATATTTCAATTAAAAAAAAAAAGTTACTGCAATAAAAACAAAGATGTCACAAACTGTACGGAGCGGAACCCAAGTGCGAGAAAAAGATCTCAAGCAGACGAAGGAACATAAGAATTTACAATTTAATATAAATTAGTCCAACACAAAACTATCAAAGTTCAAAAAAATAATTAATAATAAACGAGTCCAATATCACTCAAAATGTCCAAATGTCCAAAACGTCCACCGAACCGTAGAATAAAACAGGAAAGCAAGAACGGAGAACCAGAGCTGTGTCTCAAATGGCATACTTGTGTACTTAAACTTTTTAGTGCATAAGTGCGTCTCAATAGTATGTGAAATGTAGTGCTCCATGGTCCTTAAAACTCTTCACTGGCTTCCAGTTTCTTTCAGGATCAACTTTAAAATTCTGGTTCTTACTTTCAGATCTATTCATGGTCAGACCTTCCATCAGTGATCTGATCCAGACTTACACCCCAGCTCGGGCTCTGAGGTCTGTGGATCAGAATCTACTTATGGTTCCACGCACACGGTTCAGGACCAGAGGAGAGAAATCTTTTCAGGCTGTTGCTCCTAAGCTTTGGAACCATCTTCTCTGTCTTTGCTCTTGATGGATCTACTGACTCCTTTAAGAAACATCTTAAGACGTTTCTATTTGTTCAGGCTTTTCCTTGAATTTCTGGAACTCCTGTGTTGTTCTCAGTATTATCTTGATCTTTAAAGTATGTACTTTTTTGAGTATTGTTTTGATTGTTTAAGCGCTTTGTGACCCTGGTCTCGAAAAGCGCTATATAAGTAAATATTACTTACTTACTTACTCACTTACTAAATTGTCACTAAAACACACACAAAACTGAGAATGGATCAATGGACACTTTCTACACTAAACGACTCCATCTTAGTGACGTTGACGTTGTAAATTTAGGTCATATATGTATATATATATATATATATATATATATATATACGTATACTTACAGGTGTATTTTCAGCAGCAGTACGAGGATGACACTTCTTCACTGCTGATACCGGCGTAAATATCTCATCAATATTTAGTTTCTCATATTTCTTGATCCAAACCAAACGTGCTGCCAGCAGGTGGCGATAGTGTTCCTACAACTGGTTGAAATCATGGTTAAATAGTAGTAGAAGAAGAAGCTGTTGCGTCATTTCCTGTTAGTGTGTAGCAGCAGAGTTTGATTTGAGACATACTATCTGTGGAGGATTAGTTACTAGTTAGTACGTACACTATCCTGATGATACTAACCAGTGCACTAAGAGAAGGATGTGATTTGAGACACAGCACAGCAAAGAACAGAGGAGAAATTAGGAGGTGAAAACACTCGCTAGTAACAATAACTAAAACAGGCACAAGGAAGGCACTGATCTAGAGAAGAACAAAGACAACCAGCAAAGAAACGCAGCCAATCACCACACGTGTGTTGATCTGGGACACACTGGAGGTTCTTGTGCTGCAGGTGATCACTGATCCAGCCATTATGTGGGAGGAAAAGGAAGAAAACAGTAACTATACAAAATAAAACCACAAATAAAAGAGAAACATAACAAAACAGTTACTTTAATTTAAAAAAAATAACATTTCCAAATTGTTTTCTTTGATCGAAGTTATCTTTTCTGTGGCAGGAGCACATTATGTGCAGGGCTTAAGTATTCCATCCCTCAAAAGCTTAACAAAAATAAAAAGACGTGTAAACTTTGTTGGACCATTTGAAGCAAGTCATCAATCCGACGGACTCAAGCTCCCTCCACATCCGTACCTTCAACGTTGTCGTTGTGGACGATCAACTCGCATTCAAAGTACGTGAGATCCTGGACATGCGGAGCCGAGGCATTCGGATCCTTCGTCGACTGAGGGGTTCACGGCCCGGAGGAAAAGTTCTAGAATCTCCCTTTGTCTCCCTTTGTCCGTCATCCTGGATCCTCTAGGCGCCTCTTAAGATGGGGTTCTGTCAAGTTCCTCTCTTCGTTCTCGCGCAATATCTCTTGGATATATTTGTTCTTAATCTGTCCAAGTCAAACATACACAAACACCGTCAGTATTAACGAAAGTAACCAGTTATTATAAGTTGTTAGACTTTGTTATACCAGTAGATGTCACTAGTTAGAATTACATACTGTCAGACTAAAATTATTATACACTATATGTATACACCATACTTAAATTAATGCTAAACGATAATCAAAATATAAAGTATAAATTACTCGCTTGATCTAAGAGCTTAATCGTTTGACTACACATTCACAATCAACATTCCACTCCAGACTGATTCACACTGTTGACAAGCTTGAACGGAATTAAAGATACGACACCAGTTATTTAAAACATCTGTTTATCTGCCAATCACACCTTAAATTGTAGATCAAAGAACGAAGCAAGACACAGCCGGGAAAGGGGGGCTAAAAGACTGAACCCCCCACCGAGAACATTTGAATGATTAGATTACAAGAAAACAAATCAGGATGTCTCTCTACGGGGGATCCTGACACAGGGAACTTGAAAGGACCATTTGGCCAGAAAGGACGACCCCCTGGGCGGGAAATTTGCCTTAAATATAGATGTTTCTATAAATCGGGACCTTTTCTCCCGGGACTATTGACCTGTACAGTCGCCGGGAGAACGTGTGTCCGGTCGCGATCGTAAAGCTTGTATTTTGTTTGACTTGGAGCGGCGAATAAACGACCCGTGACACACTCTTGATTGTCCATCTTTCTCCACGAAGCGATGTATAAGAACCGGAAGTGACGTCGTGTTGGAGCGACTAGAATGGACTCCGTGTTTTGACCGTTTTAATAAAGATGTGTGGGTCACCAGTGACCTTGGTAACTAGCATGTTCGCTATATTAGCATGACATTGGTCGCATGAACATTTAGAAACTGTTTATTTGACACAGCAAATGATCTATGAAAATGTTAGATGTTCCGTTGGGTAACATGAAGTGTGTTAAAAAAAAATCACGTCCGTGCAGCAGTGAGCACAAAATAATGATAACCCTTCAATTTCTATTCAATTTAATTTCAAGTGTCTTATCATAACGACGTTATCTCACGAGACTTGACAGTTTAAATCAGAATAAATTGGATAAAAGAAAAACAGATCCAGCAGCTCAACACTGAGTGAATCACAGCGTGGCAGTGTCAAGAAAAGATTCCCTTTAGAAGGCAGAAACCTTGATCAGCACCAGACTCCAGTGACGGCCTCCTGCTGTGAGCGGCTAGGAGGGTGGATGGTGGCGTAGACGGAGGGACGGAGAGAAGGAGTGAGGGAGGATACAGTGAGAGAAGAGAGTATAGAAGAGTCCAGGGAGGGTCATGGATCGTTGACGTGGTGCAGATCCTGGATCAGCTGCAGCTCTCGTGTTATCTCAGGGTTGAAGAAGAAGCTTCGTCACGTAAAGTATAAACAAACTGCTGTGCAAAGATGAAATGCAAATATGAAGTCGTCATCCAAACAAAGATGTTTGTTGTTAGTTAATTAGTCACATGACCTGTCGTCACCTTGCGGCTCTATTTCTGTTGCAGATGAACCGGAGTAGTTCACGTTGATTGTATGTTGGATTTTTCATTCACACATTTTTCTGTGGAAGCAGTCGCTACGGGAGGAGAGAAACAGAAACAGGAACAAAAACTCAGGGACATGGATTAACGATTATAATCTGGCCCCTGTTGCTGCTGAAGAGGCAACTTCAATCACTGCTGCTGTGGAGGTTATTTCCTGGGAGAGCAAACGGCGCCATTAGACTCAGGAAACAGAAAGGTCTCAAAATAAAATGACCATTTTTTTACACAAAGATCGATTTGGATACTTTACTTTCTATTTTATTAATCAAACCTCGACACAGTCTGATTGTGAATCTGAGTCAACTGACCACCATGTTTGTGACTCACGGGTTCATTTAAAGATTCGGAAACGGCGCCATTGTGTATTTGTTTTGAAAATAAACTTCCTGTGTGTAATACAAATACGAGCTCGCAGCCCTGGTATCACTAACTGTCTGTAACTTCACTCCAGCTTCACAGTCTCCCCGAGGCCCTGAATTCCTGTGGTCTCAGAAAATCAATCTCTTCACCTGCTGAGCAGCGACGAGCCTCTCAGGTACTCCGGAGAAGACTGGGCGTGTCTGCGCCTGCTCACAACAACAGGACGAGCTCGACTGCAAACGTATCCCATAAGGTTCAGGGACACCTGCCGCTGCTCCGTTAGCTCAAGAACCTCTTCCAAAGATGGCCGCTACCGCCGCAACCCCCATGGAGACCCTTCCTCAAGGACTCGGGATCTGCACCACCTTCCCAGACATATTCTTCCTGCCGGAACTGGTGAGTCGTCGCCGGGGACTTTGAAGGTTACATTTCATTGATTGTGCATTTTTGACTCAGTTTTGATTCTTAAATGCGACGTTATTGCCTTTTGTATTTCACTGAATGACACTTTAAAAATGGATCTTATTTCAGGTTTATTTTTTTGGGTCATGATCAAGTTTTCTGGAACTAAATCTACTCATGAGATTTTTATTTTTTGAGAATATAACATACTGTAAGTTCATAAAAGTTTAGTTTAATTGACCAATTATAATAATAACAAATTCAATTAGAAAAATATAAAATTGTAGTATTTTAGTATAGTATTTTTTTTTTTACTTATCTATTTATTATTGCTATTGTTATTTTTATTTTTTTCACTTCTATTTACGTGATGATCTTTTATTATTATTGTTTAAATGTAATGTTTCTTTGTGTGTGTTGTTTTGTGTTGTTTGATTATGAAAATAAAAAATAATCTGCAGGTTATTTAACATTTTCCTTCTGGAGAGTGAAACGAGTTTTCCTTGTTCAGTTCAGTTCAGTTCACTTGTGAAATTGACTCTTGATTATTATGATATTGTGAGCCAATAATAAATCATCATGTTGGGTCTTAATGCAAAAGCAATAATATTGATTAAACTCACTTTAATGGCACATTTGTTTTTACCGTTGGTCACATTCTTCTCAGCGTATCATCTTTGTTGTTGAAATCAAGCTCCTTTACACACATTAGCCGAAATGTTCCTGATCAGAGAAGGTTATATCAATATCCTCATTTAATTACAGTGACTTAAGTGACTTACAGTGTGTGTTAAATACTCACATTCTTTTGGATCAAGAGTTTTTATTCATTATCCCTGAACATTTTTGCCATGTTGGGATATTTTTGCTACAATAGCTAAGCTATGTTTTTTGTGTTTACTTAATTTCTAGAATTGACCCTAAAGTTGTTTTATTTTAGTGGCAGCCAGAGTTTCTGAGCGTTATACTTCTATCTATTAATACTATTAATACTATCTCTTGAGAACTACAGTATCATCGATTTAGGAAAACCCAGAGAGAAACCACCAGCAGAAGAACGGATGAATCTCTATCATCCAGTTGCTCCACGAAGGTTCACGAAGTAACCTTTTGATCCGGAGCAGGATCGTGACTTCAGAACATGTCATCCAGGGGCGGAGCAGGAACAATGCTCAGTGTTTTTAATCACAACTGGAAGACGGGAGGGGCAGATTCAACAAAGGTGCCGTTCACATGCTCTTTTTACTGCGGCTGATTAAACAAGAAAACACTTGAAAGAAAAATCGTCAGCCGTTCTTGATCTAATCGTTGGTAAGTTTCCAGATGTACAAAAGGTTGTGAAGTAATACGCGTAAAACATGGTCATGATGAGGAACTTACTGCGTCTTGGAGAGAAGAACATTTACTACATGTCAGGAGAGTTGAGTTTCCACATTAGTGGATCTAAAATAGAATTTCTGGAGGTTCTGGACATCTCCCTAAATTAGTATGTAAACATATGGTTGAAATGTCATCAATGTGTACATCTTTTAATTTCAATGGGTGTCTTCAATCCTCCTTACTCCCTATTTCTCTGGACCTTTTCACGAAAGAAAGTTATACATATATATATATATATATATATATATACATACATTTAAAATAGTAGGTGTGTCCGCCTGATCTTCATTTCTCATAGACCAGTGATGGCTCCACAAAATTGTCTTACTTTGTGAAAAGGTCCAGAGAAAAAGGGAATAAGAAGGATTGAAATTAAAATATGTACAAATCCATATGTTCACATACTAACTTAGGAAGATGTCAAGAACCTCCAGAAATACTATTTTAGCTTAAAGATCAACTAATGTGAAAACTCAACTCTCCTGACATGTAGTGAATGTTGTTCAAGACGCAGTAACTTCTCATCATGACCATGTTTTACACTTTATTACTTTATAAAGTTGCTCTGAAATCTTGGCGAACGAGAGGTTACGAGAGTCCATTATGTATGTAAATGCATTTTTATTCAATTAAAAAACTAAAATATATCAAACAACAAATAACTAATAAAGAAAATCTTAATGGTTCATTCAACATAATCTTTTTTTTTGTTTTTATTAAAAATACATAAAATTGAAAATTTTAATTATGCTTAATTTTATGCAAATGTATTACATGTGTTTTTGGTAAAAATAGTAACATGCCATTAGTTTCATCTTTTTTCTTAACTTTTTTTTTAACTTACTTTTTACCTGATTTAACTTTGTCCAATTCAGATCAAATAATATTTATATAACATTTTTACTTTCACTTTGGCCCTTCCATGGACAATATTCATATATAAAACTTACTTACTTACTTTATAAAACACACAATGAAATTCTGATTTTATTTCGGTCATATTTCTATAAACGAAGCCACGTGACCCGAATCTCTGCCATCATCAGACAAAAGGCGAACATTTCTCTGAACGCTGGAGGATCTCAGAGCTCCTGCAGGACTGGATTCAAGCGACTCAGGTTTCAGTTGTGGATCCGAGCAGGTGTTGTGTTCCTGTTGTGTCGGGTGTTGATCAAGACTGGAAGGGAAAAACTGTTCATGTACTTAAGAAGGAGAAACTGATTTTTTAGGAATGAGAGCCGAGTATTGAAACTTGTTTACACGGAAACATTCAAAACAATTCCTTTTTTCAATGTCAAGGATTTGCTCAATGCCTGGGATGATGTGTTGATTCAAGTGTGTGTTGTTGTGATGTGTGACTCTATTGTATCATCAGTGTGTGTGTGTGTGTTGTTGTGATGTGTGACTCTATTGTATCATCTGTGTGTGTGTGTTGTTGTGATGTGTGACTCTATTGTATCATCAGTGTGTGTGTGTGTGTTGTTGTGATGTGTGACTCTATTGTATCATCAGTGTGTGTGTGTGTTGTTGTGATGTGTGACTCTATTGTATCATCTGTGTGTGTGTGTTGTTGTGATGTGCGACTCTATTGTATCATCAGTGTGTGTGTGTTGTTGTGATGTGTGACTCTATTGTATCATCAGTGTGTGTGTGTGTGTTGTTGTGATGTGTGACTCTATTGTAACATCTGTGTGTGTGTGTTGTTGTGATGTGTGACTCTATTGTATCATCAGTGTGTGTGTGTGTGTTGTTGTGATGTGTGACTCTATTGTATCATCAGTGTGTGTGTGTGTGTTGTTGTGATGTGTGACTCTATTGTATCATCTGTGTGTGTGTGTTGTTGTGATGTGCGACTCTATTGTATCATCAGTGTGTGTGTGTTGTTGTGATGTGTGACTCTATTGTATCATCAGTGTGTGTGTTGTTGTAATGTGTGACTCTATTGTATCATCAGTGTGTGTGTGTTGTTGTGATGTGTGACTCTATTGTATCATCAGTGTGTGTGTGTGTTGTTGTGATATGTGACTCTATTGTATCATCAGTGTGTGTGTTTTGTTGTGATGTGTGACTCTATTGTATCATCAGTGTGTATGTGTTTTGTTGTGATGTGTGACTCTATTGTATCATCAGTGTGTGTGTGTTGTTGTAATGTGTGACTCTATTGTATCACAAGTGTGTGTGTGTGTTGTTGTGATGTGTGACTCTATTGTATCATCAGTGTGTGTGTGTTGTTGTGATGTGTGACTCTATTGTATCATCAGTGTGTGTGTGTGTTGTTGTGATATGTGACTCTATTGTATCATCAGTATGTGTGTTTTGTTGTGATGTGTGACTCTATTGTATCATCAGTGTGTGTGTGTTTTGTTGTGATGTGTGACTCTATTGTATCATCAGTGTGTGTGTGTTGTTGTAATGTGTGACTCTATTGTATCATAAGTGTGTGTTGTTGTGATGTGTGACTCTATTGTATCATCAGTGTGTGTGTGTTGTTGTGATGTGTGACTCTATTGTATCATCAGTGTGTGTGTGTTGTTGTGATGTGTGACTCTATTGTATCATCAGTGTGTGTGTGTTGTTGTGATGTGTGACTCTATTGTATCATCAGTGTGTGTTTGTACAAAACTCTCTTTTCATTGAAATATTGACATTAAAAAATGATCTTAAGCTCCGCCCACTGAAAACACTTTTTGTTTTTCTGGAGATGAAATCTCAAGCATGGAGGTTTGTCACCGTGTGTCATCCATCTGGGAAGTCTCCACATCCAAGGGACTCGTTGTGTAAACAAAGTGTGATCACAGCTGGAGGAGTGAAGCCATTATTACGTCATAGTGGACTCTCGTAACCTCTCGTTCGTCCAGATTTCAGAGCAACTTTATAAAGTAATAAAGTGTAAAAAATGGTCATGATGAGAAGTTACTGCGTCTTGGAGAACATTTACTTCATGTCAGGAGAGTTGAGTTTCCTGTTAGTTTCCCTTTAAGATATAATACGGACGACTTGGAGAAACTTCACTGAATCGCTCTTCACCCTCTTCGCCCGTAGAGGGCGCTGACTTGTGTGTTTTCTTTATTTCTTAATCTTTATCTATTTTATAATAGTTTTAACATTGGTTTGTGACGTCATCATGTCTGTCGTCTCTGGATATGATTTCGAGGCGCTGAGAAAAACGACCCTCATCGTTGCCAACACAAGAATCCACGTTCATGACATGTTAATATTTCATGTTGACTCACTTGTTTTGAACTTCCTGGACACGTGGTTTCGTTGGTTCGATCTCGATTTTTTTGAAGTATTGTTTTTTTAATGCAGTGTCTTTGTGTGTGTTTGTGATGAGTGTGTAGAAAGTATCTCTGATGTTCTGGTGCAGACGACAGGTTGTTAATTGTTTACCTTTAGTTGTTTTTTAATAATTTTTGTTTATTCTGTTTGATGTATGTTATGACGTTATGTTACCGTGTGACAACCAAACTGCTTCAAAGCAGAGTTGAAATACAATGTTTTTATAACATTGATGTTCTGAGAGAATTGTTCAGGTTCAATAAGAGCCTTTAATTCGTTTCGTGAACAAATGTACAATCACACTATTGCAGAAATGACTACAGCTACTGGTGACTGTGACTGAAATTCAATCTTAACTATTCAATCAGTGAAATCCAGGAGCCACGCCCGGCAGGCGCTATCGAGTTCCTCCAGAAAGAATGCGGCCGATTGTTATTCCCATGAAAGAATTATATGTGTGGAGAGAAACACT
Organism: Callionymus lyra; assembly: GCF_982586985.1. Classification (NCBI taxonomy): domain Eukaryota; kingdom Metazoa; phylum Chordata; class Actinopteri; order Syngnathiformes; family Callionymidae; genus Callionymus; species Callionymus lyra. The sequence goes on from NC_141828.1 coordinate 290,377, forward strand.
CCTTCGATGTGAGCTTGATAACAGTCGCTGTTGTTTGATCAAGACGCTGTTTTATTGATCTATGGAGGGGCGACATGGAAGTTCACCGGGAGGCGACGGTTCTTGACGAGAGGAGACGCCACGTTTGAACACACACCTCGTTGTGTCGAGCACAAATGACAACGTGTCGTTGAGAAGTGATGAACAGTGTATAGCACAGTGACCATGATGTGATTAAATACAGCTTTTTTTCTAGTGATGTGTTGATGAAGCTTCATGAAACAGTGTCATTATCTTCAGAGTCCACTAGATTATAGTGATGTGTTGATGAAGTTTCATGAAACAGTGTCATTATCTTCAGAGTCCACTAGATGGTAGTGATGTGTTGATGAAGCTTCATGAAACAGTGTCATTATCTTCAGAGTCCACTAGATGGTAGTGATGTGTCGATGAAGCTTCATGAAACAGTGTCATTATCTTCAGAGTCCACTAGATGGTAGTGATGTGTTGATGAAGCTTCATGAAACAGTGTCATTATCTTCAGAGTCCACTAGATGGTAGTGATGTGTCGATGAAGCTTCATGAAACAGTGCCATTGTCTTCAGAGTCGACTAGATGGTAGTGATGTGTTGATGAAGCTTCATGAAACAGTGTCATTATCTTCAGAGTCCACTAGATGGTAGTGATGTGTTGATGAAGCTTCATGAAACAGTGTCATTATCTTCAGAGTCCACTAGATGGTAGTGATGTGTCGATGAAGCTTCATGAAACAGTGCCATTGTCTTCAGAGTCGACTAGATGGTAGTGATGTGTTGATGAAGCTTCATGAAACAGTGTCATTATCTTCAGAGTCCACTAGATGGTAGTGATGTGTTGATGAAGCTTCATGAAACAGTGTCATTATCTTCAGAGTCCACTAGATGGTAGTGATGTGTTGATGAAGCTTCATGAAACAGTGTCATTATCTTCAGAGTCCACTAGATGGTAGTGATGTGTTGATGAAGCTTCATGAAACAGTGTCATTATCTTCAGAGTCCACTAGATGGTAGTGATGTGTTGATGAAGCTTCATGAAACAGTGTCATTATCTTCAGAGTCCACTAGATGGTAGTGATGTGTTGATGAAGCTTCATGAAACAGTGTCATTATCTTCAGAGTCCACTAGATGGCGTATCTGCACTATTTTCCTTTGTTTTGAACAAGTGTTCTAATGAAACATCATTTTTAAAGTGATGGCGCCACCTACTGACCTCTGAACAACATGACACTGTTTCATGAAGCTTTATCAACACATCACTAGTCTTTTCACGAAAAACAAATGTTATATTTATATACCTTTGTATGACATATGGTATGATATGCAACAGAACTTTGGTGATTTAAATTGGCTATTAAATCATATTCTATTTATTTTATGATTTATATTCCAATAACATAGGGCACACGGTGGCGCAGTGGTTAAGGTTGCTGGTTCGCTGACAGGCCAAGCCAACTTGTGACCTTTCTATGTGGAGTTAGTATGTTCTCCCAGTGTTGTGTGGGTTTATTCCAGACACTCCGGTTTCCTCCCACAGTCCAGAAACATACAGAGGTTGATTGAGAACTTGGGGAAATTGACAATACTACACATATATACTTGTTACTACACTATCACAACACCAGAGTCAAGTACTGGACAATACTACACATATATACTTGTTACTACACTATCACAACACCAGAGTCAAGTACTGGACAATACTACACATATATACTTGTTACTACACTATCACAACACCAGAGTCAAGTACTGGACAATACTACACATATATACTTGTTACTACACTATCACAACACCAGAGTCAAGTACTGGACAATACTACACATATATACTTGTTACTACACTATCACAACACCAGAGTCAAGTACTGGACAATACTACACATATATACTTGTTACTACACTATCACAACACCAGAGTCAAGTACTCAACAATACTACACATATATCATTGTACTACACTATCACTATGTATCTTATCGTTGCATCTGATACGCATCAACTCATTCTTGCAACCGACCAAAACAGCCACTGAAGCGTTTCTGTTTGTGAAATATTTCTGTTCCTGCAGATCTGCGGAGGTCTTGTGTGGATCCTGGTGGCCTCCACCAAGGTGGACCCGGTGAACCCTCTGGGCTGGGTCATGTTCGTGTCCGTCTTCTGTTTCTTCATGACGTTCCTCTGGATGATCTTCTTCATGGCCGGCTGTCACCAGAGCAAGTCCAGTTGGGCCGCGGCGGTACGACCCTCACATGTTCACCCCTGACCAAAGTGTATCATCGTTTCCTCTCAACTTGTCAGAGTCATACCTACTAATGAGGAATTTAAGATTGAATTGAAGCTTGACATGACCTTTGACCCTCAACAGGACTTTGTCTACCACTCCATTGCCGTGCTGTTCTACCTGAGCGCTGCAGTGTCGTTGTCCTACATAACCATCCTCCACAAAACCACCAAGAGCTTCAGGATCTACCAGATTGACATCGCTGCTGTGGTGAGAAATCTCTCTTTAATATGATTTTAAATGTTGTTGTTGTTGTTGTACTTTTTTTTTTTCATGTTTTATGTGAATTGATGGAAACTTTCAATAAGAATCTTGATCTTGGTTTTTCTCTCTTGTTTTTCCTTTTAGAATCCATTTTAAAAAAAAAATGTTTGATTGATGCAAATTTTTCAAAACTACTGTTTTAAATTGTTTCTGTTCTATTCATTATTATTCTCTGAAGGTTGGTTTATTTAGAAAAAATCAAATCAAATTTAGTGATTGATGAAGCTTCATGAAACAGTGTCATTATCTTCAGAGTCCACTAGATGGTAGTGATGTGTTGATGAAGCTTCATGAAACAGTGTCATTATCTTCAGAGTCCACTAGGTGGTAGTGATGTGTTGATGAAGCTTCACGAAACAGTGTCATTATCTTCAGAGTCCACTAGATGGTAGTGATGTGTTGATGAAGCTTCATGAAACATTGACATTATCTTCAGAGTCCCCTAGATGGTAGTGATGTGTTGATGAAGCTTCATGAAAAAGTGTCATTATCTTCAGAGTCCACTAGATGGTAGTGATGTGTTGATGAAGCTTCATGAAACAGTGTCATTATCTTCAGAGTCCACTAGATGGTAGTGATGTGTTGATGAAGCGTCATGAAACAGTGTCATTATCTTCAGAGTCCACTAGATGGTGGTGATGTGTTGATGAAGCTTCATGAAACAGTGTCATTATCTTCAGAGTCCACTAGATGGCGTCTCTGCACTATTTTCCTTTGTTTTGAACAACTGTTCTAATGAAACATCATTTTTAAAGTAATGGCGCCACCTAATGACATCTGAACAACATAACACTGCTTCATGAAGCGTTGAAGCTTTCCTTGGGTAGAAATCTCAAACCTGTCAGACAATGTTACAGCTTTTATTAAGAAGTTCACGAAGACCACTCCGGAATGAAACACCTGCTACCGAGTTCAATTACAGGCGGTCATAATGTTAAGGAAAAAATGTCTCACTGTGTCTCTGTGTGTCAACAGGTGTTTTCTTACCTGGCGGTTTCCATGTACTTCGTCCACGCCGTCCTGTCTTCGCTTCGATGGAAATATTTCTGAAGATCAACAGATGCAGCTTCTTCATACGTGTGTGTGTGTTTTACAAGAACACAATTGCACACACAGCCATAGTGAGTCTCCACAAGTCAGATCATCAGGCGTCAAATAGTGAGGACAAATAAAGTAAAGTATTTTAAGATCATTTTCAATCACAAAGTATAAAAAAAGAAAAAAAGATCATCTCATAAAGAGAAGAATAAACATGAGAGGATTTTGTCATTAACTCAAAAACACTTGTTTATTTTAATATCAAACACAGACTCAAATTCAATAAAAACAAATAGCATCTAAATTGACAATCGGATAATGAACGACAAACATGAATCAACACCATTTTAATCTACAAACGATGATTGTTTCGGGGCGAACACATCTGTTCAGGGGTCCACATCGTACAGTGTGATTGTTTTGAGGGGCCGTCAAGCTAAAAGCATTAGAAAAAGAAAAGGAAGATTACGTCTAAAGCCACAAAGACAAACTAAGAGATCAAAGGCTGTAAGTAAAAGAGTGATATTATACCATTAAAATTATATAAAAAAGCAAACTTTAGAGTTTAATTAAAAACCAAGTAGGAAAAAGAAAAGCAGGTAAAACAAACAAATAATTGAATAAATTCTAAAACATAATTGTTATTTAGTTCCTTACAAACCTGTGAACAATAGTAATTTTACTCTGAGATCAAGGGCCAGATAAGTACAGTCAGGGCCACACAAGTAGAGTTAAGGGCCACAGTTTGATCTAATTCAGTGTTTGCAGCAGCTCTTGAAGGAAACAGTATCAGAAAGAGAAGCTTTGGCTGAAGCTCAACTCGATCTGATCGTGATTGTTGAGCCTGAAACTGTTGAATATTAATGCTCTGCCTTTTAAAACGATGATGGAAGAGACGTGAACATGAAATAAGAATAGATCCGGATCAACGATAAATGAAACTGATCATCAAAACAACCAGATTTAAGCTAATGCAGGTGAGATGATTCCAGATGATTCTTGGTCATCATTCAGGTGCATGTTTAGCTCAGAAACCATTAACACTATATAAGATTTATATTAAATAATTATATATATTACATATTCCGGACAAGATGAAGGAAACAAATCTTTAAAATCTATGAAGCTAAAAGGAAGTATTTTTTAAATGTTGATCGTTTGAAAGTTCACAGACGTCTTCAATGATTTGTTTGTTCTACAGTGAATCTGTGCAACTATGGGATGGATTCTTGTTTCATTCTTAACAAAAATAAATCCATCCTCAGAACATTCGACTGATGAGATTTTGACTGAACTGAATATTGTTGACTTTCATCGTTCATTGAACACATTGCAAAATGATCGACATCATCTTTTGATGACAGTGAAGGAGTCATGTGTTCAACCTCAAAACAAACGTGTTATATTTCATAATAAAAGTGTTTTTCTGTGAATTAAAACGTTTACTTTTATTGTTTACTTCCTCTTGATTGTTTCAAGGCCAATGAAAGTTCATTTCCTGACTTGCTGTATGTGTTTTGAGAAACAACGCCCCCTAGTGGTGAGAGCAACCAGGTCCATACCTGTGTCGGCGCACGAGGAGCAGTGTTGGACTGAAAGTAACTAGTTACGAGTGATTTGCTGATGAAGCTTCGTGAAACAGTGTCATGTTGTTCAGAGGTCAGTAGGTGGCGCCATCACTTTAAAAATGATGTTTCATTAGAACAGTTGTTGAAAACAAAGGAAAATAGTGCAGAGACGCCATCTAGTGGACTCTGAAGATAATGACACTGTTTCATGGGGCTTCATCAACACATCACTACCATCTAGGGGACTCTGAAGATAATGACACTGTTTCATGAAGCTTCATCAACACATCACTACCAACTCGTGGACTCTGAAGATAATGACACCGTTTCATGAAGCTTCATCAACACATCACTACCATCTAGTGGACTCTGAAGATAATGACACTGTTTCATGAAGCTTCATCAACACATCACTACCATCTCGTGGACTCTGAAGATAATGAAACCGTTTCATGAAGCTTCATCAACACATCACTACCATCTAGTGGACTCTGAAGATAATGACACTGTTTCATGAAGCTTCATCAACACATCACTACCATCTCGTGGACTCTGAAGATAATGACACCGTTTCATGAAGCTTCATCAACACATCACTACCATCTAGTGGACTCTGAAGATAATGACACTGTTTCATGAAGCTTCATCAACACATCACTACCATCTCGTGGACTCTGAAGATAATGACACCGTTTCATGAAGCTTCATCAACACATCACTACCATCTACTGGACTCTGAAGATAATGACACTGTTTCATGAAGCTTCATCACTACCATCTACTGGACTCTGAAGATAATGACACTGTTTCATGAAGCTTCATCAACACATCACTACCATCTCGTGGACTCTGAAGATAATGACACTGTTTCATGAAGCTTCATCAACACATCACTACCATCTCGTGGACTCTGAAGATAATGACACTGTTTCATGAAGCTTCATCAACACATCACTACCATCTAGTGGACTCTGAAGATAATGACACTGTTTCATGAAGCTTCATCAACAACGTAGTTATGCTAATGTAGTAATGGTTATGGTTATTATCGTCTGAATGACGTAATGATTCAACGATAGAAACAGTTTTCTGTCGCACACATCTTTATTTTGATTTGACACACAAACTCCCACCGACGCACTCTGGCTACCAGACGGTTCTTTTGAGATTGACCCACGGCGAGTTATGCATGCCCTGAGCCCGTCGCACATCGTCCCAGTGCAGCCTGGTGTTCGGAACGTCGTCTTCGGGCTCCGGGTCGGCCCGGACGCCTTCGCAGGGACTGGCCACGACGATGGGCAGCGGGCCGCACTGAGGCCGGAACTCAACCACGTGCAGCTTCTTCTTGTCGGACAGAGCCTGGTGCGTCTCCTGGAGGGTGAAGACACGTGTGTGTGAGAGTGTGTGTGTGTGTGTGTGTGTGTGTGTGTGTGTGTGTGTGTGTGTGTGTGTGTGTGTGTGTGTGTGTGTGTGTGTGTGTGTGAGTGAGTGTTACCTGATACTTACATATAGTGACATGTTAATGAAAGCAGTGACGACTTCGTCAAGAGTCATGTGCTCTGTAAATACTACAACACCAGATTCAAGTACTGGACAATACTACACATATATACTTGTTACTACACTATCACAACACCAGAGTCAAGTACTGGACAATACTACACATATATACTTGTTACTACACTATTACAACACCAGAGTCAAGTACTGGACAATACTACACATATATACTTGTTACTACACTATCACAACACCAGAGTCAAGTACTGGACAATACTACACATATATACTTGTTACTACACTATCACAACACCAGAGTCAAGTACTGGACAATACTACACATATATACTTGTTACTACACTATCACAACACCAGATTCAAGTACTGGACAATACTACACATATATACTTGTTACTACACTATCACAACACCAGAGTCAAGTACTGGACAATACTACACATATATACTTGTTACTACACTATCACAACACCAGAGTCAAGTACTGGACAATACTACACATATATTCTTGTTACTACACTATCACAACACCAGAGTCAAGTACTGGAAAATACTACACCTATATACTTTGTTACTACACTATCACACACATATGGTGATACTCATCTACACCAACACACCAGTAACGACAGTGTCATGATGATGATGATGGTCTCACCTGGTTGGCCAGCCCAGAGAACAGAGCTTTGGTCATGTTGAGCAGGTTGACGGATCCGTCCACTTTACAGTACATGTCCTGGATCCCGATGAGTTTACAAATGGTGATGACGGCGCGGTGGCAGTGGAGACCGTAGCCTGCACACAAACACAGGCTCTCGTCGGTCCAGACCAACATGACCGGCGCTCATGGACTCACCTCTGTTCTTCTTCTTCATGCGCAGCGTCGTCTTCTTAAAGTTGGACTCGATGTCGTGATAAACTGTCGGAGAGAGAAGGAGTTACTCGGGTCGGCGTGAAGAGACGGACGAGTGGACTCACTGGTGTGGTCTTCGTATCTCTCGATGAAGTGCAGGTAGTTCATGGCTCGGTTCTTCGCCTGCCGTGACACGACATCACGTGTTTAGCTCGTTATTGACAAATATAAATATAAAATATAAACACGAAGCTTTTTAATCATTTTACAATCACGTACAAGTAAGAAAAGGAGACTTTTAAGTATAAAAAGTGATTCGTTTTTGGACAATTATTACTTTGTTTTCATAAACCCTGGCTTTTAGCATTTATACGACATATTGACAATACACACAATTTGAATGAATTTAAATACACTTTTATATTTACAGAAATAGCCCTTAGTAAAAAGTTCTTAACTTAAGATATGTTGCACATATATTCATTACATTTGTTATTTCATCTAAAATGTTTGCATTTTTAATTTCTTATTTACAAGTTTTGATATTTATTCTCATGTCATTTCTTAAATAATTTATTCACACAGTCTTTTATTTTACGAGTTCAGATTTACACGCCATCCCAGTTTATTAGATACAGAAATATTTGTATAACATGTCATTTTGAAATAAAGCAGTTCATCTGCTGTGAGTGAAGTCGGGATCAGAACTTCTTACCTTCCTCAGCGCCGTGTTTCTCTCCGGACCCTTGCCCAACGCAAATCCTGCCAGAGAAACATTATTATTATTATCATCAGAGTAATCTGTTCTTTTTATATATAGACAAAAGTGTTTGTTCATTTTAATGTAGTGACCAGAGCTCAGTTGTCTTCGTCCAAAAAAACACTTAAAAACATCCAAATACCTAGTAGTGCTCGTCTGTAACGCCCCTCTTGTTGTGACAGAGGAAATGTTCAGAAAACAATTAAACAAATCTATATTTTAAGGTTGTTTGCATCAAAAGCTAAAAGGGCAACAAACATGAAAAGCCAACTCTCCTGCCTTATTCACATGTTGTAAATATTAAAGTCTTCAAAATGCAGTAGTTCATTCATCATGACGCTACTCCGTTTGAAGTTATAACTTAATAAAGTTCTCTCCCGTCTGAAATCTCGCCAAATGAGATTATGTCACTCTGGTGCAGGTGTCCTCCCCTAGAAGCCCTAAATCAGTTAAGAACCTACATGTCGTGAAACAAAATAAATATTTATGTAAACATGGTGAGAAGTAACTTCTGCCTTTAGGTGTTTTTGTAATGTGTACATTAAGCAGAAAACCTGATTTTTATTATTTGTTTTTAATTTACAAAACGGGAGTTTCAGGGGTGAGTTTGAAATTTACGTGAGTCCTTGAATGCAACTTGTGTTTTTGTGACCAATCACAGCAGAGTGGGCGTGGTTGCTTGGACGAGATTTCATCCTTAAGCGTATTTTATAATATAAATATAAGGTAAGGTAAGGTAAGGTAAAACTTTATTGATCCCTCAGGAGGTCTCCTTTGGGAAATTGTTTTTTTTACAATAGCCAGCAATTTTTCATAAACAATAAAAAATAATACATAAAAAATAAAATAAGAAGAACATAAAGAGGAAGAACAAGATGACACAATCTAAGTCTAAAGACAAAGACAAAGAACATAGGTCAAGGAAAGAAAAACAACAAAGACAAAGATACAAAGACTAACATGGAACAGAACATCCAGATACTCTCACTCCACTCCTGCCCCCGAACTCAGAATTGTACAATTTAATAGCCCGAGGGATGAATGAGTCCCTGAGTCTATTTGTTTTGCACCTGGGTAGGAGCATTCGTGCACTCATTCTGCTTCTCTGCTCACTGATGACAGTGCTGAGAGGATGACTGTCATCGTCCATGATGGACAGTAGTTTGTTCAATGATCTCCTCTCAGCAACTGTCACCAGTGAGTCCAGCTTCATTCCAACCACAGAACCAGCCCTCCTGATCAACCTGTCCAACCTGTTGACACTCCTCTTGGACACATTTCCACCCCAACACACCACAGCATAGAACAGGACACTGGCCACCACAGACTGGTAGAACATGCAGAGGAGCTTCTTGCAGATGTTAAATGAACGAAGCCTCCTCAGAAAGTACAGTCTACTCTGAACCTTCTTATACACATGGTCTGTGTTGCAGGACCAGTCCAGTTTACTGTCCATCCACACACCGAGGTACTTATAGTTGTCCACTATCTCCACCTCGTCGCCTCTGATGGACACTGGACGTGGCTTTGTCCTGGACCTCCCGAAATCCAAGACCAGCTCCTTGGTTTTTGAGGTGTTCAGCTGCAAGTGGTTCCTCTCACTCCAGTCCACAAAGTCACGTATCAGACTCCTGTACTCGTCTTCGCTGTTGTCCCTGATGCATCCAACAATGGCAGTGTCGTCAGCATACTTCTGGACGAGACTCAGCTCTGAGTTGTAGCAGAAGTCTGAAGTGTAGATGGTGAAGAGGAGAGGGGCCAGTACTGTCCCCTGAGGTGCTCCTGTACTGCACACCATAGTGTCAGACTTGATGTCCTTCAGCCTGACATACTGTGGTCGATCAGTAAGATAGTCCGTAATCCAGGAGACCAGACCAGGGTCCACATGCATCTTAGTCAGTTTGTCCTGCAGCAGAGTGGGTTGGATAGTGTTGAAGGCACTAGAGAAGTCCAGGAACAGGATTCTCACTGAACCACTTCCTTTATCCAAGTGGGAGTAGGTCCGATGCAGGAGGTGAAGGATGGCATCTTCCACACCAACTGCTGGCTGGTAGGCAAACTGCAGGGGGTCTTGCGCGTGCTGGACTTGTGGCGTGAGATGTTTGAGGACCAGCCGCTCCAGTGTCTTCATCAGCTGCGAAGTCAGTGCCACCGGTCTGTAATCGTTCAGCACACTCGGTCGGATCTTTTTAGGGACTGGAACGATACAGGAAGTCTTCCACAGAGTTGGTACTTTCCCCAGCCGTAGACTGAGGTTGAAGACATGCTGGAGTGGCTCAGCTAGTTCAGCAGCGCAGGTCTTTAGCAGTCGAGCAGACACCTTATCAGGACCAGCAGCCTTCCCTGGACGAATCCTCCGAAGTACATCCTGTACCTGGAGTGAGGTGAAGCTGGGAAGTGGTTCTGTGGAGCTGGGGGGGACACAAGAAGGTGGGGCAGGTCCTGAGGCGGGCAGCAGTGAGGGTGAGGTGACCTGCTCAAACCTGTTGAAAAAGTTGTTCAGTCCATTTGCCTCATCCACCGTGTCCACTGCAGTCAGAGAGGCCTTGGTCTTGTGTCCAGTGATGGTTTTAACACCATCCCAGACCTCTCTTATTTCTTCTCGGCTCAGCTTCTCCTCCAACCTCCTCCTGTAGGTGTCCTTTGCCTCCTTCAAGCATCGCTTCACCTCCTGCTGAGCTGACCTCATGGCGTCCCTGTCTCTGCTCCTGAATGCCACTTTCTTCCTGTTAAGGACATCCTTGACCTCCTTTGTTACCCACGGTTTATTATTAGGGTAACAGCGGACAGTCTTAGTAGGGGCGACAACGTCCAAACAGAAATTTAAATAATCTGTTAGACAGTGTGTCTGTCCCTCGATGTCCTCACCATGAGACCTCAGCAGCACATCCCAGTCTGTTGTTTCAAAGCAGTCTCTGATGGCGTCCTCCACAGCTGGTGTCCACTTTCTGATTGTCTTAGTGGTCACAGTCTGTCTCTGCACCAGAGGAGTGTACTGTGACTGAAGGTGGACCAGGTTGTGATCGGACCTTCCAAGTGGAGGAAGAGGTTTGGCTCTGTAGGCGTCCTTCAAGTTGGAATAAAGAAGGTCAATTGTCCTGTTATTCCTGGTGGGACAATCCACGGCCTGATGGAAAGTAGGCAGAGTAGAGTCCAGGTTGGCATGATTAAAGTCTCCAGAGATGATGATAAACGCGTCAGGATTTTGATTCTGAAGTCGAGCTGTCATTGTGTGGATCTTCTCACAGGTATCTTTACTCAATGAGAGTTTTGTGCAAAAAGAAACATACTGATGAGTATAATAGAGGTCCTAGAACAATTTAAGAGACACTTAAATCAACACATATGTTCCCTTCAGAGCAGGGGTGGGGAAACTCGGTCCTCAAGGGCCGCAGTGGCTGCAGGTTTTTGTTCCAACCAATCAAGAGGACACCTTTTGCCCAATCAGAAGTCTTCAGAGTGAAATCAGTTGATTGTCGGTCTGGTGTTGCTTGTTTTAGCTGAAACCTCATTGGTTAAAATGTGTCCTTTTGATCTTGTCTAAGTGATGCAGAAAATTAAAATATATTTGAAAAAAAACATCCCCGTCACACACCAGAAGATTGTTTCCTTAAAGTAAAATGCATTTTCTTAAAATCTTAAAAAAAGACTATTCAGCAGCAAAACCAGTTTTAGTAAAAAATATATACATTTAGAAAATTGAAAAAACAAACATCGGATAAGAATATTTTTTAATATGAGGATGATTTAGATCAAGATACAAATTACGTGAGCTTTAATTTGTTGTACTTACTTTATATGATCCAAGTCGAACCCTTCATACGCGACTCAAATAAGAACATTTTAACTGTAAAGTTACCTGCGGCTCCATTCCCGTTGCCAACGACGACCAAACAGCTGATGGATCTCCGCCTGCCTTCTTTAGCCGTCATGGAGAACACGCTCTTCACCTGCAACACAAGATGGTTTTGGGAACAGCTATGACAGACCTGCAATACACTGAACAAACACCAGGGGTCAGCGTGGTAGCAGCACAGAGAAACACTACCTCAGCAGGATGACAGGGAGGAAATGTGAAAAAGTAATACTTTAGAAAACCAAAAGTTAACGCGAAGGACAACGTGCTAGGACAAAAAATAAAAATGGGCAGCAGATACTGAGTGTTTAGAACTATAATATGAGGAGTGCCACTTCACTCAAAGTGAGCTGCGGGGAGTGAAAGTGTAGAAATGATCTACAAGTTGCTCAGACGTGGACAGAAATGAGTTCCTCTGCAGTATGTCAACATGTTTATCACTACTTTAATCATCAAGTTTAATGGCTTAAAGTCATGAGTACTGCTGATGTCAGGAGGCTTTTAAAATAACATCAGTTCTCAGGGGAATACATAAAAATCTAATAAGTCAACTGGAAACGTCACAAACAATATTAAAACAAAAATGATTTATTGATTATTTCCTCCGTTATTCCTGGAGAACTAATGTCTAGTTGTCACTCATGCTGTAATTATGTAGAATTGGTGAGAAAGAGCATCTTATTTATCAGAGTAATACATTCCTTTTTAGAGTTTTTAAAATATCCTTTTAAACGTAGCGATTGATGCTCAGGTGTCTTTGTCCAAAAATACACTTTTATTCCTGCAGGCTTTTCCTTGATTTTCTGAGACTCCTGTGTTTGTCTCGATGTTGTCTTGATGTTTTAGCATATATTTGATGGAGTATTGTTTAGATTTTTTAAGCGCTCTACAAATATTACTTAAATACATCCGAATACCTCCATACTGCTCGTCTGCAACCTCCCTCTTGTATTGAGGCCTCGACATTAGAAATTGTTCCGAAATACAATAAAAAAAAAAAAAATCTGTGTATTTTAAACTCATTTGAACAGAAGCAGTTTGTGAATCTTGTGCATTCGAACCGACAACGTGTTTCGACGAAGAAAGACTTCAAACAGGAGCCGAACGACTGATAACAAACTTAAACTATACAAATTTATTGAAGTTTTTCTGGAATTATTTGGATGTTTTTAAGTGTATTCTAGGATGAAGACTGAGCTCCAGTCCTACATCTTTCTCCTCCGGGATCAATAAAGTATCCATCCATCTGTTCCAGTAGTTTCTAACTATACAAGATGTTATATGTGATTTCATGAAACCGCTGACGAGGTTTCATTACACAGTGCCCTTATTTTTAAAGGCACTGGCCACACATCATTTTAAAGCTGTCAGCGCCTCCTACTGAGCTGTAAAAAGTGACAATACCCTTATGTAAAAACAAAGGTGGTATACAAATAGTTTGTTTGCCAAGGAGAAACAAAAACCTTTTAATTCGAGATAAGCCTTTTTCAAGGCCATAAGCTCTTCGATTGAGATTCTTTTCTGTTGGAAAGTTATTTTCTCAGTTTTAGTTTCAAGGTTGTTTCATGTAACAGTGAGAGAGAAAGTAGTTTCTGATGCTGAAGATGTTCCATCTCTGGTAATGAATTTTCTGAGTCCTGTCCAAGTGTCTGCAGTCTCTGGAACGTAGCCATGAACATCACTTTTCTGTGTCGCACCGAGACATCTTCCCCCTCTGGCTCGCTCTGATGTCAAACTGGTTTTAGTTTGAAAACAGTGTGTAGGACCAACCCTGAATCACCACAACAATCCAGAAAGTTTAAAGGTAGTGATGTTTTGGTGAAGCTTCATTAAACAGATGTCAGTAGGTGGCGCCATCACTTTAAAAATTGTTTCATTAGAATATTTGTTCAAAACTAAGGAAACTAATGCAGAGACGCCATCTAGTGGACTCTGAAGATATTGACACTGTTTCATGAAGCTTCTTCAACACATCACTACCATCTAGTGGACTCTGAAGATAATGAAACTGTTTCATGAAGCTTCATCAACACATCACTACCCTCTAGTGGACTCTGAAGATAATGAAACTGTTTCATGAAGCTTCATCAACACATCACTACCATCTAGTGGACTCTGAAGATAATGAAACTGTTTCATGAAGCTTCATCAACACATCACTACCATCTAGTGGACTCTGAAGATAATGACACTGTTTCATGAAGCTTCATCAACACATCACTACCATCTAGTGGACTCTGAAGATAATGACACCGTTTCATGAAGCTTCATCAACACATCACTACCATCTAGTGGACTCTGAAGATAATGACACCGTTTCATGAAGCTTCATCAACACATCACTACCATCTAGTGGACTCTGAAGATAAGGACACTGTTTCATGAAGCTTCATCAACACATCACTACCATCTAGTGGACTCTGAAGATAATGAAACTGTTTCATGAAGCTTCATCAACACATCACTACCATCTAGTGGACTCTGAAGATAATGACACTGTTTCATGAAGCTTCATCAACACATCACTACCATCTAGTGGACTCTGAAGATAATGACACCGTTTCATGAAGCTTCATCAACACATCACTACCATCTAGTGGACTCTGACTATAATGACACCGTTTCATGAAGCTTCATCGACACATCACTACCATATAGTGGACTCTGACGATAATGACACCGTTTCATGAAGCTTCATCAACACATCACTACCATCTAGTGGACTGTGAAGATAATGACACTGTTTCATGAAGCTTCATCAACACATCACTACCATCTAGTGGGCTCTAAAGATAATGACACCATTTCATGAAGCTTCATCAACACATCACTACCATCTAGTGGACTCTGAAGATAATGACACCATTTCATGAAGCTTCATCAACACATCACTACCATCTAGTGGACTCTGAAGATAATGGCACCGTTTCATGAAGCTTCATCAGACCAGCACTAGTATAAGGATCCAATAAACAGGGATTACTACAAACTAACTTGTGTATACAAGTGTTTGGTTCCCCAGGCCTGACTTTGGATAGACAACTGCAGTAATTACACTGTGTTACTCTTCATTATTCTCTATTAAGGTAATGTATCATTTAGGATGTATCTGATACCTGCCATATATGAAGACATCAATGGTCTGGTTTCCACTGTCAGTATCAGAAAGTGAGCCTTCCTGGTAAAGAGTATGGTCTGTATCCCACAGTATAGTCCACACTACTCACACCCCACCGCCTCTCCTGCTCTTGGATGTATTCACTAATGGCATGCTGGTGTCATCGTCCTTGAAAGACAAGCCTTTTATTCCAGTAAGCCTTTTTCATTTCATTAGGCTTGAATTTATTGAGGCAAACACACACCCGCACTCCTCCGTCTCTTCAGAGGACATTACATTCACTTACGCTGCTGCTCTGTCTGGAGGAGGATAATAAATAGTGCACTTACTAACGATTTTAGGGGCTTTCCCAATCCCAGGCTGCTCCGAGCAGACTGGAGGCTCCATCTATTTGTCGAGCACACTTCTACTTACAAGGGCCTCATGTACTGAGGGGTTATACGCACAAAATATGTGCTGAACCACTTTTCACATCAATGTCCATATGTATCGATACTGAAGAGCGGTACAAAAATTCGTAATTCCTGCAAGGTCTGTAGGTGGCGTACGCCCGGATAAGATGCTCAGATGCAGATGCATTAACGATCAATATTGATCATAAATAAACACACAGTAGTTGTAGTTACACGAGTAGATATTCAATTATTCACTAACTTATTAATATGTTCACATTCACATAATTGATGATCTGCATTTATTAAGACAACCTGGCTCTGAGGTCTGTGGATCAAAATCTACTTATGGTTCCTGAACACGGCTCAGGACCAGAGGAGAGAAATCCTTCCAGACTGTTGCTCCTAAGCTTTGGAACAATCTTCTCTCTCTTTGCGCTTGATGGAGTCTACTGACTCCTTTAAGAAACATCTTAAGACGTTTTTATTGTTCAGTTTTTCCTTGATTTTCTGGAACTCCTGTTGTGTTATCAGTGTTATCTTGATCTTTAAAGTATATATTTATTGAGTATTGTTTTGATTGTTTAAGCGCTTTGTGACCCTGGTCTGGAAAAGCACTATACAAATGAAAATTACTTACTTAAACTCATTTTGATACGTTTCAAATAAGATCGTCTGTAAATAAAGTATTTGTGTTAATAACTGTGTATATAAAATATAAACATTGACACGGAGCTCGTCTGCACTATTTAAACGTAAGTATGTGATCCATGTCAGACATGTTTAAATGAACGAATATAAACTGTCGATCCAGTTTACGTTCATGTTTTCATTTGTTTGTTCTGATCGCGGAGAGAAAAATCACAGACTGTGATTCATTTAAATATGATTTAAATATGTAAATGAGGGCGTGGAAAGGGACGAACAAGTCTGCGATTAATTCTATGTTGTTTGGGATGTTCGTAGGAAAAGTGCCTAAATCAGTGTCACGCACAGATTAATACATGTGAATATTTTTGTGCTGCACCAGCTACTGGATTTCAGTTTCCAGACATATTTAGTAAAAGATCTACGAACTTATTAGTGCATGAAGCTCCTGGAGAATAAACCATATGTTTTTATTGAACGATATGACATGATGAAATACTACTACGGTCCAAAACCAAAATCTCAATGGAATGTTTGATTATATTGAAGTGATTTCATTATTTATTTCTTATTTGCTAAGCAGTGTCCAAGTCTTAAGAGCGTACTTAGGCGATAACATCGAGCCTCTGAGGAACACTGTAGAAAGTGTGGTACTGTTGTGCTCGACACCATAATTGCACAAATGAAGACTTTATTTTCCGAACCAAAAAATAGCCATTTCTATTTAAATATTTTGGGCCTTTCTTCCAAAAGCAATTGAGGGAAAATGTATCTGAAGACAAAACTTGAATTACACAAAAGCTCGTCTTAAATATATTTGGATGTCAATCAAAAGTTACACACATATAATATATATATATATATATACACATATATATATATTACGTATATAAAATTGAAAAATAAATTATTCTCCTGCTATTCAAAATAAGTTAACAATTTGCTGAAAAGGCCGTTTATAAAAATACACTTTTAAGGCTGTTTTCACTTCAACAATAATGAACTCAAATTTGCATCAACAATGTTTTGTAAATGACACTCACCTCAATGACACGTGTATCAAAGTCTTCGTATGATTCTGTGGAGACAAAATGTTTTCTTTCTTAAAATGAGAAATGTGAAAACCTGGATGAAAGAATGGATGGACAACTCTTCACCACTGCCAAGGCCTCTAGAGTATTATTGCGAGTGTGAGAATTACAAACACACTGAACATTCAAACTCCAATAATCTACGTGTGTCACTGCCTGTACTCGTTTCTGATGATGCGATTACACATTTGCTGTAACTAAATGTGAGGCCCTATGACTGGGTTCATGTGGAACCTCAGGAGGTCAGAGTTCATCTATAAAAGCAATCTTGTAGAAATGTTTTGTTATTGTGTTAATGACAATAATTGTTTAACTGTTAACCATGTAAGCTTTAAGGTGCAACTGTCTTTTTCTTGTCTAATCCATTAAACAAAACAGCGAAAACAACCTGAAAGAAGGTGCTTTTAATTCACGTCTTTCATTATTTCATGATTTATATTTTAGAAATGTATCCCATTAAATAATGTCAACCATTTTAACCATCTGGTAATGTCATGTTACTTGCATTGGGCAGATTTTTTGTTTAAATAAATTCAGTCCCTTCTCCCTTTTCTTTACAGTCTCTGATCATATTCACACTTCCCTTCCCGTCTTCACTGCCCGACCGACAGTCACAGTATGTTTTGGGGCCTATTTTGGCCCCTAATCTTTGTATGTTTATCAGATATTTACAGCTTTTTTACAGACATTTAGTGATGGTCTGATGAAGCTTCATGAAGCAGTGTCATGTTGTTCAGAGGTCAGTAGGTGGCGCCATCAAATGATGTTTCATTAACAAAGGAAAATATTGCCGAGATGCCATCTAGTGGACTCCGAAGATAATGACACTGCTTCATGAAGCTTCATCAACACATCACTAATTATAATCAACACAACAGTATTTTAATGAGACTCAAGCCTCCAGCAAAAGCATGAACTTCTTCACTTGACAAAATGCAATTCCTTCTGTCGAGGTCAGTCAAGTCTGTTTTGTGCTTCTAGCATCTGAAGTTGAAATCCCACGACTCTTGACGGTAAGAAATGCGGTGGGTTCTCATGTAGCCAAGGCCTTAAATGGCATATTGTAAAACAACACAGAAATCCTTCATCATTACACTGTTCGTTCCTCGGTCACTGCAAGGTCGAGCTTCTTCCAGCTCAGGATCTCATTATTGCAAACACCACCCATAATTCTGCCTGGATTTGTTTTCATCAGCAGGAAGTTCAACACATACTTTATCGGAAACACAAATAAAACCTGTTCCAATATGTATGCAAGTGTTTTTTTGTCACTGTACCTCCATTGGGTCCTGGATCCGGGGCTCCCAGGCTGACCCCTCCCCAGCTACTACCAGTCCAGCCTCTTTCACGCTTGATCTTTATCTTCTTAAAACGTTCCCACTCCTCCCTCTTGGTTGCTGCAGGAGACATCATTAACATAAAAGAGACATCAAGTCATTAACATACAAGCCCAGAGATGCTGTTTTCCACACTTTGAAATTCATTGTGTAATTATTAATAACTCATTTGATCACCGCGGCGACTATGGCTGAATGATTATTAAAAGACAAAAAAAATATAATTGCAATTATTTTCCGAAATATTATTTTTTTTACAATGTCCTCTTTTTTAATCTAATACAATAAATGATCAACTTTACATTCAAATATATTTCTCTTTCATTCTCAATATAAAGTTATTAAATCATTTTTATGATGAAGGCGAGTTAAGCAAACTCAATAAAGAGAGAAGGTTTATTATTAACTCTAATTACACTTGTAAACAAACATATTCACTGCAAATACTAAAAAATAGTATAAAAACGTGCTAAAAGTGTGATGTAAACATATTTATGAGTCAATAATAAATCATACAAACTCCAGAGTAAAGAAAAGTGAAAACACTAGTCATTCTTTCTTCTTTTTCTAACTGCATATTTTTGCAGTTTCTCGTGTGTATAATTGCATTTCCTGTCATACACAATAATATATTATCATTTACACAATTTGTGTGTGATTGCATAACTTTGACGAGCACACACATGTCATTCATTCATTCATTTTGACGGCTTGAAAATGAAATAGACATTTAATAAAATCGCAACCTCTGCTATTATAATAAATCGCATTTTTGGAATATCGCGATTATATCGCAAATGCGATAAATCGTTCAGCCCTGGCGGCGACACAGCAGAAGTGTAGAACGCTATCAAGTTCCTCGGAGTGCAGGACCTCACTTGCTGCTGCACACCAGGTGAAACACACAGGTTCGATCCAAACTCCCATTAACCAGTAAAAATGATCGTTCCAACTATAACGTTTATATCATTTTTATACATTTTATAATGTTATTCTTCTTTCGCTCAATAATTTGAATTTCCATTTTGTTTAGTCGCACAAAAGTAACAGATACCAAGTGAAGATTTAACAATCAAGTGTAATCTTCTCTCACCCAGCGCCGCCGCCCTTTCCTCCTGCTCTGCTCGACCTCGTCGACTCACTTGCTGAATGTCTCCTTGCTTCGCCAACAAGGTGTTCAGACCGGGCCAAAGATATCCTCCCCGGCCTAGAAGTAGACGAGAGTGAAAATAAAATAGAGGAATTTAACTTTGAATGATATCCCAATATAATATTTCGAAGAGCATTGAAATAAACATCTCTAACCTTCTCCAAGGTCCTGTCCACGGTTTAAGTCTTTCTTCAGTCTACGTTTAGCTCTCTTGCCTCGGCCCTTTTTGGCTCCGGAGCCGGACTCCGCCAGCATGCCTTTCCACAGCTGGTCTGCCGTCACTGGACAAAGACATCCCAATCCAAAGTGAAACACCACGAATGTGACTATTGTGTGTTTTCCAGAGAAGAAAAGTCACTTACATTTGTTGAAGAAGCTACCATGTCTGGTTTGCTGCCAGGCTGTAACCGGGGTCGGAGGAAATGCAGAGTTTCTGTGCAGAGACGTGACAGAAGCCCGACTGGCAAGATGAGCCACTTGAGCAGATCCTCCAATGGTTTGAAGAGCAGCTTTACCTGAAGAACATCACATGTTGTTGTCTAGAAATCTCCACTGTAAGACCAAGTATTCAAGTTTGCTGCATTGTTGGTACAAAAGCAATTTCAGACACTATCTGACAGATCATTACCCTTTTCTGTGGCACCTATAAAACTGTTTTGGTGTGTTTCTGATTCAATAAGAAAATATATATTTTGGTAAGAATAGTAACTCTTTTATTAACATTTATTTTATTCTTGCTTGTCGTCGTCATCGACCACAATTTCACCTCATAACATGTGGATTGATATCATTAAAACCAACGCCCAATACACTACATATGTACATAATGAGACAAATAAAATATGAATAATGCAATAATATTACATTTCACAAATGCACTAAGTGGAGAACAATTTAGAAATGAAATGCATGTAAACGAGTACTATCCGACCCAAGATGTGTCGAGGATCGCAGCGACACGATTTACCATAAACATGGACAAAACATAAACATGTCCGCATGTTTTATATGCATTTATAGTATTTAAAAATGATGATAAATACCTCCGACAGTGACGCGGAGGGCACAACACACTCTGATGGCCGCAGCCATGTTGGATTTCTGTCTGGGGTCCTTCAGCGCGCAAGGAGGTCGCCACGCCGTGCCTGTTCAAAAAGAAGCTCTAAACTTGCATCGTGAAAGACAAAAAAACAAACAAAATGTTTTTGTTACGTTATAACGACTCATTTAACTTTGTATTTTACGACTGCAGAGCCTAATAAAAACAATTATCCTACTGAATAAAAGATCGATATTTATTTGAACCTATTGTGGTAAAAATAAATCTAAAGTCATATTTGTCAGACAAAAAATGTTATTTTTCACAGTTTTCTTAATGACCTTAACTAACCTTACATTGAAGTAATCTGAAACATATGGACTTACATCCCACAAGAAATTCAACATTATTACAACATGAAAAGACTTTCCAAATTTGAAATTCTGTATTTACATGAAAGAACGTCTAAAAAGAGAACAATTCATTGGAAATTTGTCTGTATTGAAATTTATTTTCTGGTAAACTAAAGTAAAGCAGCTCAACTACAGCTCAGAAGCACTTTGAGATTTGTTGACAAATTTAAAGTACGACACAAATACAATGTATTATTATTGTTATTATTATTAATCACACTTATGTGAAGTCAAACTGTCCACTTAGAAAGTGACATTGATTGACTTTAACATCTTGAATTGTGTTGTTCAAATGGAATCGACAACAGGTGGAAATTACAAATTACTGTGAGCACATGTGACAGAAGTAATCATCATTCCTCTTGAATCACACTTTTACCAACACAAACATCCTACAAACGTGTTGTTTTTTTAAATTAAGAATTGTATAGAACATTCTTCCTGTGTGTTATTCATATTTACTCTAAACCAATTAAAGTGTAGAGATGTGTGCTCATGTACTTTTCATTTTGACCTTCAGTAAAAAATTAGTTAGTTTAAAACTTTAAAGTACCGTGCTTTAATCAGTTTTAATTTCATAATTAAAAGTGATTCAACCGCCGAGACAACCTTTTAATAAAGGTTGTCTCGGCGGTTGAATGGTTGCCTTGGTGCTTGTTTTGTCTATTGCTTATTTTGTGTGTTATCTTCTTTCATTATTGTATCCTGTACTCACACCACAAAAAACAAAACAACATAATGAGTTTACAAAACCTGGCAATAAAAGTTCCTGATTCAGATCTAAACGACAAGAAAAAAAAAAAAATTATAAATAGCTTGAAACCCTCTTTTTTATCATGATGCCGGTGAGGCACTGAAATTCAATTGAAGGACACAATAGATTTGTATTATATATAAAATTAAACAATATTCAATAAAATATAAACTTTTAAGGTCAGAATAACACTGAGAAATACACAGGAGTTCCAGAAAATCAAGGAAAAGTCTGAACAAATAAACATGTCTTAAGATGTTTCTTGAAGGAGTCAGTAGATCATCAAACACAGATGTTTCTTGAAGGAGTCAGTAGATCATCAAACACAGATGTTTCTTGAAGGAGTCAGTAGATCATCAAACACAGATGTTTCTTGAAGGAGTCAGTAGATCATCAAACACAGATGTTTCTTGAAGGAGTCAGTAGATCATCAAACACAGATGTTTCTTGAAGGAGTCAGTAGATCATCAAACACAGATGTTTCTTGAAGGAGTCAGTAGATCATCAAACACAGATGTTTCTTGAAGGAGTCAGTAGATCATCAAACACACATGTTTCTTGAAGGAGTCAGTAGATCATCAAACACAGATGTTTCTTGAAGGAGTCAGTAGATCATCAAACACAGAGATGTTTCTTGAAGGAGTCAGTAGATCATCAAACACAGATGTTTCTTGAAGGAGTCAGTAGATCATCAAACACAGATGTTTCTAGAAGGAGTCAGTAGATCATCAAACACACAGATGTTTCTTGAAGGAATCAGTAGATCATCAAACACAGATGTTTCTTGAAGGAGTCAGTAGATCATCAAACACAGATGTTTCTTCAGATGAGTCAGTAGATCATCAAACACAGATGTTTCTTGAAGGAGTCAGTAGATCATCAAACACAGA
The DNA here is from genome assembly GCF_982586985.1 of Callionymus lyra. Taxonomy (NCBI): domain Eukaryota; kingdom Metazoa; phylum Chordata; class Actinopteri; order Syngnathiformes; family Callionymidae; genus Callionymus; species Callionymus lyra. The sequence continues at coordinate 313,367 of NC_141828.1, forward strand.
GATGTTTCTTGAAGGAGTCAGTAGATCATCAAACACAGATGTTTCTTGAAGGAGTCAGTAGATCATCAAACACAGATGTTTCTTGAAGGAGTCAGTAGATCATCAAACACATATGTTTCTTGAAGGAGTCAGTAGATCATCAAACACAGATGTTTCTTGAAGGAGTCAGTAGATCATCAAACACAGATGTTTCTTGAAGGAGTCAGTAGATCATCAAACACAGATGTTTCTTGAAGGAGTCAGTAGATCATCAAACACAGATGTTTCTTGAAGGAGTCAGTAGATCATCAAACACAGAGATGTTTCTTGAAGGAGTCAGTAGATCATCAAACACACATGTTTCTTGAAGGAGTCAGTAGATCATCAAACACAGATGTTTCTTGAAGGAGTCAGTAGATCATCAAACACAGATGTTTCTTGAAGGAGTCAGTAGATCATCAAACACAGATGTTTCTTGAAGGAGTCAGTAGATCATCAAACACAGATGTTTCTTGAAGGAGTCAGTAGATAATCAAACACAGAGATGTTTCTTGAAGGAGTCAGTAGATCATCAAACACAGATGTTTCTTGAAGGAGTCAGTAGATCATCAAACACAGATGTTTCTTGAAGGAGTCAGTAGATCATCAAACACAGATGTTTCTTGAAGGAGTCAGTAGATCATCAAACACAGATGTTTCTTGAAGGAGTCAGTAGATCATCAAACACAGATGTTTCTTGAAGGAGTCAGTAGATCATCAAACACAGATGTTTCTTGAAGGAGTCAGTAGATCATCAAACACAGATGTTTCTTCAGATGAGTCAGTAGATCATCAAACACAGATGTTTCTTGAAGGAGTCAGTAGATCATCAAACACAGATGTTTCTTGAAGGAGTCAGTAGATCATCAAACACAGATGTTTCTTCAGATGAGTCAGTAGATCATCAAACACAGATGTTTTTTGAAGGAGTCAGTAGATCATCAAACAGAGATGTTTCTTGAAGGAGTCAGTAGATCATCAAACACAGATGTTTCTTGAAGGAGTCAGTAGATCATCAAACACAGATGTTTCTTGAAGGAGTCAGTAGATCATCAAACACAGATGTTTCTTGAAGGAGTCAGTAGATCATCAAACACAGATGTTTCTTGAAGGAGTCAGTAGATCATCAAACACAGATGTTTCTTGAGGGAGTCAGTAGATCACAAACACAGATGTTTCTTGAAGGAGTCAGTACATCAAACACAGGATCGGAGAAATGTGAGTTCTTCTACTTGAGCGGATCAGAATTCTCGAGTAATGCCGCTGATTCATGAAGCTTCATCAACACATCACTATGTATAATGTGTATGTTAGTTTAACATTTTTTTGTGAACTACTGTGTCAACCTAAACCTCCCCACTGTGGGAAGAATAACGTTATATCCATAATCCAAGATAGGACACAAGCTCCTAAAGAAAAAAATGAATGGAAACAGACACAAATATATGGAGTGACAACAGAATTAAACTAAAGTCTTCATAAATCTTAAGATAGGGAAATCGATCCACTATAACCTAAAAGTCTCAACAAACTGGCTGCTTGTTACAGGGTTGGAAACTCTGTAAGAACCGTATAAAAGACACAACAACACATCCAGCTGTGCACAACAACAACTAGACTCGACAAGACAAGTGACCAGACCAAAGGAGAACCTCCTGAGGGATCAATAAAGTTCTACCTTACCTTACCTTACCTTACCTTAACTATCAGAAGAGAACACAAACACGAGGCAAAAATCCTGGTGATGCAGGAATAAAACAATACAAATCAGGATCATCGCAGTATGGAAAGAGCAACAACAACACCACCATAATAATGTACAGACTGTGTACATTATTATGGTGTACTACAGACTACACACACACACACACACACCTGCTTCATTAAGGTACTGCGCTTATATTTGCTGGGTCCTTCAAATCTCTCACTTAAAGTCCTCCACTAGATGGCAGTGTCGTTTCTCTGGGTGGTTGTTTCTGGATTCTCAAACATTGTGGCATCATCTGTATGTATGAATAAACACACATTAATAAAGCTGCGGTCATAAAAAAAAAGAAACAATTTCAATTATTGTGTTAATCTACTGATAAATAACCTGCATTATTACAGTCGCCTCTGATTGACCTCAAATCAATTGTACTCTTTGTTGTCATGCTGTCTTTTGAATTAAATGACAAACGAGGAGGAAACACGAACGACAAAGATTCTTCCAGGAGCTGGTAATTAACTGTACACATGAAGAGTCCTGGTCTTACGAGCCCATCCTCCAGAGGAGAGGAGAGGCAGTGGAGATGTGAAGGAGATGCTGGGGTGAGAGGAGGGGGTGGGCTGTGATAGGAGACTGGTACAAACATGGTGAGAAAATTGAAGCATGTTAATCACACACACCACATGTGTTCAGCTGGAAACTGACGTCGTCTGCTCTGCCAAGTCCTCGTCGCTGTGCTGCCAGATGTAGATACAGTCGTGATGCTGCAAGTGCACTTGTGGGTGAGGAGCAGATTTAATTAAAGCTCAGAGGAAAACACTAGTGCTGTGTCGATGAAGCTTCGTGAAGCAGTGCGTAAGCTTCAGTTGTTGGTGGATGTAGTTACGATTGTTTCCGTTGCAAATACCGTATTTTCCGGACTATAAGTGTCTCCGGAGTACAAGTCGCTCCAGCCATAAAATGCATAATAAAGAAGGAAAAAACATATATAAGTCGCACTGGAGTATATTTTATTAAGTCGCATTTTTGGGGGAAATTTATTTGATAAAATCCAACACCAAGAACAGACATGTGATCTTGAAAGGCAATTTAAAATAAAAATAGAATAGAGGCAACAACAGGCTGAATAATTGTACGTTACGTTACATGAACTGAGAACCTGGTATGTTAACATAACATATTAAGAGTTATTCAGAGAACTATAGCATAAATAACTAAGAAGTTTACCAAACCATCCGTGTAACTCCAAATAACTATAATCCAAAGAAATCTTCATCCTCGGTGTCACTTTTAAACAACTAACTAACTCCGGAGGTAGAAGATGCGGCGCTTCCTCTTCTACGTGGGAATTATCAACACAGGCCTAGAGCGCCCTCTGGCGGTTCATGTGAAAATAACATGTGAAATGATATACCAGTAATAATGTGTTAATAATTTCACACATAAGTCGCTCCAGAGTATAAGTCGCACCCCCGGACAATATATGAAAAAAACTGCGACTTATAGTCCGGAAAATACAGTACTAGGAAAGGTTTTACAAATATGTATGTGTATCTGTACCGTGATCCACAAATGCGTAACAACATGACGCTGCTTCATGAAGCTTCATTCATAAGGGAATAGCAGTAGAACATGAATAAATGATTAACAATTAGGAATATCATGTTGTTAAATTGATAAACTCAGTTTATCTCCCGAGTCACTGAGCAGAAACTTGCTGGCACCATCGTAAATTTTCTATTGTTTTCCTGAAGTACAGCTGAGCAACATGTGAATTGTAATGCAAAGTAACATTTATTTTACTGGAATATGAAAAAAACCTGTTATTCAAGTTATTATTTGAAATTTAAATCTAGATTATACGTTACAGTGGAATTTGCATTCAGAGTGACCCTTGTTTTGATTGGAAGTAAACCATGTGTAAATCAATATTGTTATCTGCAGGAAGGTAAGATGTTTTCATGTTTATATCGACCAGTCTACCTCAGCAGGTCACCAATCAGTAGCGATGTGTTGATGAAGCTTCATGCAGCAGTTTCACGTGGTTCGGAGGTCAGTAGGGGTGTTTCATTAGAACAGTTGTTGAAAACAAAGGCAAATAGTGCAGAGACGCCATCTAGTGGACTCTGAAGATAATGACAGTGTTTCATGAAGCTTCATCAACACATCACTACCATCTAGTGGACTCTGAAGATAATGACATTGTTTCATGAAGCTTCATCAACACATCAGTACCATCTAGTGGACTCTGAAGATAATGACACTGTTTCATGAAGCTTCATCAACACATCACTACCATCTAGTGGACTCTGAAGATAATGACACTGTTTCATGAAGCTTCTTCAACACATCACTACCATCTAGTGGACTCTGAAGATAATGACATTGTTTCATGAAGCTTCATCAACACATCACTACCATCTAGTGGACTCTGAAGATAATGACACTGTTTCATGAAGCTTCATCAACACATCACTACCATCTAGTGGACTCTGAAGATAATGACACTGTTTCATGAAGCTTCAGCAACACATCAATACCATCTAGTGGACTCTGAAGATAATGACACTGTTTCATGAAGCTTCATCAACACATCACTACCATCTAGTGGACCCTGAAGATAATGACACTGTTTCATGAAGCTTCATCAAAGCATCACTAGTGGGGAGGAGTCAATTGAAGAGGCACAGAGTTATTCATCATTACCAGATAACAAGTAGAAAGTTTCATGACACTGGAAAACCATTTCCAATTTCAAGTTACCACCTTGTTAAAGCTTGAACACAAATTCACCTCGACCAAAGGTAGACTTGAAGTGTACTATAATGAAGTACTGGTAAAAGTTGACTGTCTGGTGCTGCAATTTGTGTTGCAAAATGCTGTGTTGGCTGTTATAGGTTGTGTAGTAGTATTATCTTAAGACATCACGATGACTGCCACATAATCTTGACTGTCTCAGGGAGTGAAACAGGTTTGACATTCCCCCCTAAAATAATGAACACAATACTGACCATACAATGAGACTGTGACTAGACAACTATCAAAGTTGCATATTCAATAAACTCTAACAACCTTTTATAGTTTGTTTGGTTAGTACGATGATAAAGTGGCGAATGTGGGTGTAAACCAATGGCTTGAAAAATAATAAACAAATAAATCAAATGTGCCAAAGAATGAACGGTAAATGTACCAAAAGTACCTTAATGCTTTAAAAGCTTTATCTGACACAACATTGAAGATCAGGGAAGAAAGAAGACGGTAAGAGGAGGACAAAGAAAAAAAATAAAGCACAATCAGTCGTCTTTTGGTGACTTAAGTCATTTCAAGTACATCTATCACGTCTGCGTCCTCACGCTGTCCCCTCCGCTGATACTCACTGAGGGATTGGACTGTGTGGAAACCATTTCCTGGGCATTTGTCAAGCAAATGGCAACATCACGATCCGTGGGAAATTGTTTTGTTTCTTCAGGACGACAGTTCCGGCTCCTGCAAATACGGAGCATAAATCGGAATAATCAGGATAGCGTTAAGAGTTCTCGGTGTACAGCGGTCACCAAACTTTCTTCCCTCTGCCTCTTTTGTTGCTGAATTCAATTGTTTTTTGAGGCCATTTAAATGTTAAAAATGATTATTGTTATTATACTGATGGAATTTAATGTTATCTTAAAAATATAGTATTTTTTGTTGATAATAAACTTGCTAAAGGCATTTCTTTTGAAAATGTTTGGATTTGTGGAGAGAAGTTTATGAAAAGATAGAGAGAAAAAAACGTTTTTACGCATTCGTTTTGCCACAGAAACATTTGGACTTTCAAGGTGTATTTATTTAATGGAACATTCTTCTTCCTTTGTCAATGTGAGAAACATAACCCCAGGACTGTCCTTCCTTTTTCACAGTATAATTCTACGCTTCTAGCACTAAACATAAGGTTTCCTCTTCTAAGTTCTTTTTTCTTTTGAGTTCCCCTGTTCCCCCCATAGGAGTGGGTGTCTCGGCGAGAAATAGTCACGATTTGTTTTTTTAACATATCGCGGACCTCGATTATCATCAAATAAAAAATAAAATGAAACTGTCAATTTCTTCACATCTTTGATGAAAACTAAATAAACTACAGTTGAAACTCTCCAGTAAGATATTGTAACTGTATAATATATAAACAACACTAACAGTTAAAGAAAGAAAACATTTTAAATATAAGAAAATTCTCCACTAAAAAAACAAACCACTACACTATAAAACTATAAGTGCTGAACAACAAAGGAAAAAAGAAAAACTCTCCTCGGGGATAATGAACCACCTTTGATATAGTATCTAAGGTCTAACAGTTGCAAACTCGCCATAGTCTGAGGGCCCTAAATAATAAACCAGCAGATGAGCCACTTACAAAAATATCAAAACAAGCAATGCTATAACATAAACAAATTTACCAAGAGGAGGAGCTCATTCAATACAATTCAATTCAATGTTATTTAAAGTGTCTTATTATAACAAAGTTATCGCAAGGTACAGTCTAACAAAGACTATAGTGGAGAAAAGAAAAACAGATCCAGCAACTCAACAATAAGTAAAGCACAGTGTGGCGTTGACGAGGAAAAACTTTCTTTTAAAAGGCAGAAACCTGGAGCAGAACCAGACTCATTGCTGACTGTCATTGGCTGCGGCTAGAAAAGTACAAATCACTCGAATACCATCTATAATTTCTTCAACGAGTGCCTTCGAAATCATGAAAGGTAAGACACAAAATAACAGTATTTGCAACATTTCTTTCAAGATCTCGAGTGGATTTACTGAACCACATTAGTTTCCAGGTGTGTTGACAAGTTCTTTCTTCTCATCTAGTGAGTGGAGGATGAGGAGGAGGTGATGAACAGAAGATGTCAGCGAGGAGACAGCGGAGAGGTACGGTATCGACCCGCATCTCCTCGGGGAGAATCCTGTGATGTCCCTCGCTTTTGTTTCCATCTTCAAATGAATCATTGCTTTCTGTCCCGCTCTGCTGCAGTTTTTGATATTTCTCCGAGAACTTAGTGTCCACAGTCACCTTCATGAAGCCCAGTTATGATGCAGCGACCCATGTTTAATCCCTCGACGGTCTCACTGGTGTGAGACTCTTTTTATATTCTTGATTAATATAATTCCTTGCGGGACACTGGGGAGTTTCAGAAGACGATTATAGAGGATCAAATTAACTTCCTCCTCTGGAAGACCTCTCGTTGAAGTTCCACCGAAGAGTTTTCAACTTGTTTGTGAATCATGCAGTTGCCCGAGAAAGACAAAACTTGTACAGGAGGCGATTGAAGTTAAGATTCTGAAACAAAGGACATGAAGAGATGTTGAAATACACTCGTGAGACTTCATAAGAACTGAGGACAAAAACAACAACATCTCCCTGTCTCTTGTTACAAGGCGGGGACTGTTATTTTTATTTATTGTCATGTACGACCACTAGGTGGCGTTGAGTTGAGAGGGATAGTCTTGAGCATCCGTCATTGTTATCGTTGTTCAAGTCCTCAACTCGAGTGATTATTCTTTTGGAAGTTGTGCTCCATTAATGGAGATTATTTATCAAATAAACATCAGTCCCTGTGTGAATTTGGCACGTCTACGTCGTCTTTGTTTATTTTACTTCACCACGACCAAAATACACTCTCCATCATTTACCAAAATGTATTCATCTTCAACACTCTTTCCTCCACTGTGTAACATGTACTTCACAAATTACTTAAATCGATTGATCATAATGATTTAGATACAAAATGCCTATTTATTTTCTCATTCCAAACAGAAATAAACAGGACATAAAACATAAACAAAAGCAATAATAGAAATATAAAATTCAAGAATAATATGAGACCAAATAAATAAATAACAAGAATAAATGAAAAATAAATAAAGTTCCAGCATACAGAAGAAAAAAGAAAAACTAATCCATGTTGCAGTGAAGTAATCCATACATGCAGGTCAGAGAGTCCATACGACTCAGAGGAACAGCAACTCAAAGTTACATATGAGTCATCGTCCCTATCGTCCAGAAACGATCACACAAGAGGATTACAAATGAAATGAGTCAAAAACAACTATAGGGAAGAAGGTGGGCGTCATGAGTGACAGAACTGCTTAGACTTTGAATATTCTCTAGAAACAATGTACTTTATCTTAAACAAATATCAGAGAATCAGAACATGTTGCTCTTTAGCTACTCATTGTCAAGACATGACAAGAAAACACGCACAAAAGATTCTTCCATTCATTTTATTCATGTATTTTTTTTACAAAAATTAAATTCTGGAAAACATTATCTCATCAAAATAACTTTAATTGTTTTACTTTCAATCAGTGAAAGAAAACTGATGTAACCACACCCAGAAAAAAAAGCTCAGTGCTAGATGGAATGATGCAGAAATAAAAAAGCATATTGAAACTCTGACTTTGGCACCAATTGAAGACAAAATAGAAAAAGCTCCATGTTCGGTTTTTAAAAGTATTGAAATGAAAGTTACTGCAATCGTGATGAAACACAATAATATAATGTTTTTAAGTATAGTTGACTAACATAGTAAAGTTCATTCACTAAACTATTCAAAATAAACAGTCCATTTTAGGATTGTACTTTGATGAACAATCCATTGATTTTTTTTGGTTAAAAACTTAATAAAATGGCTGATTAAGAAAAAACTAAATATTTCCGATTGAAAATAAAACGTAACTCATTTTAAAAATCCCCAAACATACCTGATTAGAAGGTGATTGAAAGTCCTTCTTTATTCAAATAGACAAGAAACTGATTAGAAAAGAAAACAGGGAAAACCCAAAGTCAGTCGTGGAAACTGATGAAATCCAATTCAGGTTGGACATTTGTCTGTGGTGAGGCAGGAGTGCGAGGCAGGAGTGCGGATATACACAACGGAAATGAAAAAAATTCAGTGAGAAAAAAAAAAGGTATTGAAAGTCAGCATGTGAGCGTTGCTCAATGAATCGCTCCCCGCATGTGTTCTATTGGATGTCAGCAGATCAGATGAAAAGAAAAAGTGTGTGTGTGGGGGGGGAATAGATGGAAACGGGTTTTAAATTGGAGGCGTGTTACATGATGTGAAGCAGCAGACGAAGGAAAATGAGAAACGCAACGAGGTAAAGGTTGATGCTAAACAAAATAACAGCAGCAACCTATGAGAGATTTCTGTTGACATCGAGAGTTCACGGAGCCTCGGGCGTCGAGGAAATGTTTTACCAAAACTCTGTTTGCCTGATGTTTGTAGTCAGATTCTGCTAAGACGACATTGAAGCTGTAATTAGGAAAAACAAAAACAAACAATAGAGGAACAGCCTCTATTGAGTGTTACACGTTAGTTTATTATGTGAGTACATCATATTCACTCATTCAAGTCATTCCAGCATTTCCTCTTCCCTGTTCCTGTTCCCTCACCTTTGATTGGTTACAAGATCTCAACCCACTTCTGCCCTGACCTCGTCTGCTCCCCGGAAAAACCACATCGTCCTCTGCCCCCTTAAAGAAATCGAATCCTGCACTCCTGCACTTGCACCAGCCCTGGTTGTCCTCCTTGTTAAAAAAAGACTTCATGAAACAGTGTCATTATCTTCAGAGTCCACTAGATGGTAGTGATGTGTTGATGAACCTTCATGAAACAGTGTCATTATCTTCAGAGTCCACTAGATGGTAGTGATGTGTTGATGAAGCTTCATGAAACAGTGTCATTATCTTCAGAGTCCACTAGATGGTAGTGATGTGTTGATGAAGCTTCATGAAACAGTGTCATTATCTTCAGAGTCCACTAGATGGTAGTGATGTGTTGATGAAGCTTCATGAAACAGTGTCATTATCTTCAGAGTCCACTAGATAGTAGTGATGTGTTGATGAAGCTTCATGAAACAGTATCATTATCTTCAGAGTCCGCTAGATGGTAGTGATGGGTCGATGAAGCATCATTATCTTCAGAGTCCACTAGATGGGAGTGATGTGTTGATGAAGCTTCATGAAACAGTGTCATTATCTTCAGAGTCCACTAGATGGTAGTGATCGGTCGATGAAGCTTCATGAAACAGTGTCATTATCTTCAGAGTCCACTAGATGGTAGTGATGGGTCGATGAAGCTTCATGAAACAGTGTTATTATCTTCCGAGTCCACTAGATGGTAGTGATGTGTTCATGAAACTTCATGAAACAGTGTCATTATCTTCAGAGTCCAGTAGATGGTAGTGATGTGTCGATGAAGCTTCATGAAACAGTATCATTATCTTCAGAGTCCGCTAGATGGTAGTGATGGGTCGATGAAGCATCATGAAACAGTATCATTATCTTCAGAGTCCACTAGATGGGAGTGATGTGTTGATGAAGCTTCATGAAACAGTGTCATTATCTTCAGAGTCCACTAGATGGTAGTGATGTGTTGATGAAGCTTCATGAAACAGTGTCATTATCTTCAGAGTCCACTAGATGGTAGTGATGGGTCGATGAAGCTTCATGAAACAGTGTCATTATATCTGCACTAATTTCTTTTGTTTTGAACTGATTTAATGAAAAATTAAGACATGGTTTCAAGGAGCCTCAACATAAGAAGATGATACTATTCTAGCCATTTATATTCAAACCACAGCCAGAAACAGAGCAATACATAACAAAAATTACTTTAATGTCATTCTTAAAATGAATGTGTGGACAAGCAACAAAGTATTTACTCGAGTTGTAACTGGAAAATCACTCAACTCAACTTTATTTATAGAGCACTTCAAAACTACAGCAGTTGAGTTAAAGTGCTGCGCAAGGACATAAAACTTAAGCAAAAAATAAAAAGTGTAAAAACACTAGAATTATACAATACAATAAAACAAGTTGAGGTACTAAGCAGTATGATTTCTCTCCTCTGGTCCTGAAGTTCAGGAACCATCAGTAGATTCTGATCCACAGACCTCAGAGCCAGAGCTGGGGTGCAAGAGGTAAAGGTTGATGCTAAACAAAATAACAGCAGCAACTTATGAAAGGGATTTCTGTTGACAGCGGTGCTGTATCAAGAATGCACGGAGCGGCGTCGAGAAATGCTTTACCAAAATTATTTTTGTCTGATGTAAATAGTCAGATACTAAAACAACATGTAACATTAAAGTTGCAATAAGAAATTACACTGATGGAAGGTCTGACCATGAATAGATCTGAAAGTAAGAACCAGAATTTTAAAATGATCCTGAAAGAAACTGGCAGCCAGTGAAGAGTTTGAAGGAGAAATGTGAGTTCTTCTACTAGAGCAGCCAGTGAAGAGTTTGAAGGAGAAATGTGAGTTCTTCTACTAGAGCGGCTCAGAATTCTGGCTGCAGAGTTTTGTATGAACTGCAGGCGAGAAGATCCTTCTTGTTTAGACGCCAAAATGAACTGTTACAAAAATTGTCCGCAGGTTTTTAGGGGGTAAATTATTGTGTAAAGTAGTTAAATAAAAATCAAGACTGAATGTTAAGCGGCAAAAAATGAATGAATATTCTACACCTACCTACATGTTTTGCTCTCTAAAAATTATTTTTGAAAGATATCAAAATGTTAAAAATCTAAAATGTTTACATCTTTCCAGAGAGGATTATTTGGTATTGTTATCATTTATTTCCTGACTCTTTGGAAGAGCCCATCAATTATTTTTTGTTGTCTTTCAGGAAAAGAAACACATTTTCCCGTGCGTGTTGTCCTCACAGGAACACTCTTGGGGACCCCTGCCTTAAGGTGTGACACTAGTTTCACTGCAATATAATGGGGTTGGTTGACACGACTGACAAGTGAATGCTCTCACTTCGCCTCTTGAGCGACGTCTGGCACATCAGTGGAGCTTTAAAGAAAATAGAAATCGGGAAAGCAGAAAGAAGCAGAATACATAAATAACTGCCAGTGTCACTATCTCAACTAGTAAGTAATATATATATGTAGAGTGCTTTTCCAGACCAGGGTCACAAATCGTTAAACAATACTCAATAAAATATATACTTCAAGGTCAAGATAACACAGAACAACACAGGAGTTTTAGAAAAATAAACGAAAAGCCTGCACGAATAATAAACTACCCGCAACCCAAGTGCAGTGTCTCAAATCACATACTTCTCTTAGTATACTAGAAGTTAGTATGCATCAGGATAGTGTACGTACTAACTAGTAGCTAATTCTTCACAGATAGTATGTTTCAAATCAAACTCTGCTGCTACACACTAACAGGAAATGACGCGACAGCTTCTTCTTCTACTACTATTTAACGATGATTTCAACCAGCTGTAGGAACACTATCGCCACCTGCTGGCAGCACGTTTGGTTTGATCAAGAAATATGAGAAACTAAATATTGACCAAATATTTACGCCGGTATCAGCAGCGAAGACGTGTCATCCTCCTACTGCTGCTGAAAATACACCTGTAAGTATATATAAATATATATGACGTAACTTCCGTTTACAACGTCACTAAGATGGAGCCGTTTAGGGTAGGAAGTGTCCATCGATCCATACTCAGTTTTGTGGGCCTTTTAGTGACAATTTAGTGTGTATAGAGCACTACATTTCACATACTAAGAATTGAGACACACTTATGCACTAAGAATACTAAGTTTAAGTACACAAGTATGAGATTTGAGACACATCTCAGGTGAGAGTAACAGACGACACTTTCAAAATCAACAAACAAAACATTTAAGAAACAACAAGTCCAAACGATACAACAATACTAAACAAAGAAAACAAGTCCAACATCTCTAATTGTTCAAAAGTCCAAAAACCAAAGCCTCCACAGAACCGGGTAATAAAACAGGAAACAAAGGAAACAATGGGGAACCTGGAAACAGAAAATAAAACAAGGTTAAAACACCTGCTTATCAAAAACAAACTCAAGAACTCAAGCTCAAAGGCAATAAAAAGGTCCAACAATAACAATCCAAAGGAGTGAATGAGAAAACCAACTGCAAACCAGTGCAGGAAAATCTTTGATCTGGCACACAGGTGTGGACTCAGGTGTTGAAGCAGGGATCATGAGGTCCAGCTCTGGGCCATTAGTTGACTGGGGGAAGAAAACAGGAAGTGAGGGAACAAAATAAAACCAAAATAAAAGAGAAAACGTAACAGCCAGGCTTCCTTTTTGAGCTACATCCACAAATATATTATACCTTTTTTGGGGGCTTGGAGGGATGATGGGAGAGTCAAGTACTGAGGTAAAGAACAAAGCTGAAAAAAGCGTTTGGCTTGAGTTAAAAAAAACAAACAATGAACTCAATGAACCCAAAGAAAGACAAAAAGTGTGAAACAACTCTTAAAATACTGCGGATTGTTGGAAGCGGAATGTCTTTATCAATGACATCCGGATGTCATTAAATTAAGAATGGAAGAACGGAAAGTAGATGTCAAGACAAACGGGGAACAAAGACGTGGCAGATTGATTGACAGGTGGAAAAAAAAGAGAAGCACTTTATCTGAGACAGAACGACGGATAACGACTGCGACACAATGTCAGACCCTACTGTGATTTGGTGCCTTAATCTTCTCAGTTTCAAGGCATCGCACGTAATTATTCTGACGCGCAACCCAAGTTTCACGGATGAATAGTCAGAGAAGATAACGTTGCCATGTGGGTGGACACTCTGGATCGCCACGACTGAAGGACAGGAAGGAAGAAATGGAGATGTAACAAAACAAAGTGATGTGTAAACTATTACTTTGTTGTTATATTGTTATCATATTTTTTTTTAGCTAAGTAGGTCGAAGCTTCAGTTTAAAAATGATGTGAGGTGTCAATAGAAGTAATAGTTTATAGGGCAGTAGAAACAAGAATGAAGCATCGTGAAGCTTCATCAGCTCATCACTGACATAAACATTTGAAAAAAATGGTTCTTTGCTTCGTCAAAGCCATAGTGGTCGTCATCTGAAGTCAGGGTGAGTCCAGGTTGATGCTGAACACTGGGTAGTTATTTTCCTTTGTGCATCAAAGCAGCACACTCCTCAAAGTACCTTTTATGCATGGCAGGGGTCCAGCAGTTAATGGTGTTGCAACAGAGAATGTTAAACAGCATCACTTATTCTCTTCTGCAGGATAACTTTGCAACATCCAGCAGATCTTCGGCTGGCAGATTAAATCCCCCTCAGAACATGTGGTTCTACCACATCCAGGTGCAACAGTTTCTTACATTTTTCTAAAGGTTTTTATTTTTATTTTTATTTTTTATGAACTTATAGAAGTTTATTGTTTTTGTAAATGGTACTTTTGGAACGATGCTGACGCCTTAATGGTTCCAGAAACAGTTTTTAAAGAATAACCTGCAATCTGTCTAGAAACTTACTTTAATTGAAGTTATTTAAAAAAAAAGGTTTGGAATAATAAAATTACTTTGAATGTGTTTCCATAGTTATACAATAGACAATTGATATTGTGATATTGTCATTGTTTATTCTTCGTGACTCAATTCATCTTCATTATCTCTGTATTTGTCCTCCTTCACTTACTTCAACATCAGTTTTACTGTTACTTGAAGTCTGTATATTACTTGACTGTTCCTAATCTTATCTTAAACACTGGCTTATTCATAGGTCACATACATACCTTTACATCAAGCTACTTTGATTGAAAGCCAACCATCTTGAGGGCTACATGAACTAATCTGGACTTTGACTTTTTGGCCTTAAGTTTGACATATGTGGTTCATGGCTATGACTAATTAATAAACCTGGACTTATTGTCTGTCCTCAGAACTAAGTTTTGTCTGACTATCAATTAATAACCTTTTGATTCTATCTGACGGCACTACAGAGCAGGAGTTATTAAAAGACGTCTTAGAGTCAGAGACAAATTTAAGGAAGCAATTCCCTCAGTTCTCAGTAGAGAAGACGCGCTTCGGAAGACATCTGTGGATTTACCTACTGTTTAATTCTTTGGGTTCTTTTTAAGTCGTAAATTATTGTTTTTTGATTTTCTTTGCTGCTGTGACTGTCTGCAGCCCGTTATTTGTGTTGGATTACTTTTGAACCATTATTAAATACTTTTTTTTAAAGAAATCTTTCATTCCCAATCCAAGACCCCGTTCATACTCAGCCTATCGTAACCGGTTGAATAGACTAAAGATTCTTAACCGGTTGAAATAAGCCAAGTATGAAGGCAATTCGACCTTTTTTTTAAGGATTTCAACCAGTTGAGCAAAAACCACCTCGGGAGTAGGTTTGGTTTTCTGGGGTTCGCTGCGGCGAAAACCCTGTTGTGAATGCAGTGACGCATTGAGGTCAGCCACAGGCTCCAGCATAGTGAAGTGTGTATGAACGCAAGAGGTTTTCAGCCGGTTGAACCCCCCTTATGCAGAGACTTTTTAAAGGGTTACGATGGGCTGAGTATGAACAGGGTTTAAGTTTACCACTTCCTCAAATGTCACACCGTGAACCCAATAGACTGTAAATATGTCTATGTTTAAGAGAAATCTCAAAATGTAAAGCCTTAAGTTGAAGCAGCTGATATAAGTTTATATTGCTGAGCTGCTGCTGGATCCAGGATCTCCTGCACCACCACGTCACCCGATCCAGATCCATGAGCCTCCCTGGACTCTCCTTCCCTACTCTTTACTCTCCTCTCTTCTATCACCTCATTCTCTCTCCCCCTTTTCCACATCTTTTTTTTTGAAGTCATGTGTGGTTTTATTGTTTTAATAATACATGCACAATATAAAATATAAAGACTTGTGACTAAAGGAAGCAACATTGCTGCTTTGACTAATTTCCAAAACCTTACAGGATATAAAACCTTGAAACATTACAGATCGAAGGTCTGCTTTTGAGAACATTCCAATTTCTGTCAGACTCTTGGTGTTACTTCAAGGCAGTCATTAGTTTAATCTTCTGAAGGTTACGTTTCGGCCTCCGTCTCTGAGCACAGGTAGGTTGGCAATGAATTTGAATAGAATAATTTATGTTGCAAACTATATTTTCCAGTAGATCATGTTTTATTCCTAAGAAGAAGATGCAGAAAATACAATCGTTACACTAAAGGATCCCAGTTGTACTCTTGAGATGGGGGTTGGACAATTTCCAAATCAACAATTCCAAAGGAATCATGAAATGATTTTAAAGTCGTGATTATGGGCGTGAGGAGCATGTCACTGTGACGTCGACGTTAAATGCTTTGTTTGACAAATTTCAATTGATAAATAGGCATTTGTTAAAGCGGTGAGTTCAAAAAAGGTTGTTAATGGAAACCCTGTATGTCATGAACGTGTAGCTGCAACAATACCATGTCCCAATTTAGCATTTCCATTGGTTTTAAAACAAGATATGTTTGGGCTTTTTTAACTTCCTGGTAGTTAAAACAGAAAAACATAAAACATTTTTTTTTTTGAGGGAGACATTTTGTAGATGAACTCATTTTCTGCTGCTTATTCCCTCATCCATCCCAGCTTGTTAGGATGAGAGGTGTGGGACACGCTGAAAAGGAGGCTCGTCTTTCGAAGTGCACACAATTTTCTACAGACAATTTCCCCCAGCAGGAGGTGAACCTGCAACCTTTGCACCTCTTCTAGTATATCACGCTGCGAAAAACTAAGATGAATAGTACAGTTCAAAAACACTTTGTCTCGCCTTATTCATACTACGAAGTACAACATAAAACTGTCAGAACTTATCCAAGACCTGCAGATGCAGCAAACTCTGGCTACACTACGACACCTTTTTCAGGGAGAAACACAGGTACATTAAAGGAAGGACTGAAGAAGCTGTCAGTCAGTTCCTCTTCTCTCCTGGAGTTGAAGTCACTAGAGTGAATACTATGCTTCTCCCATGTAGTCAAACACAGAAAAACACCTTTTAGAATAAGCAAGTTACACCTGAAGGAGTCGCAGCTTCTCACTTGAGGAGGTTTTCAAGTTTGATTTTACTCAAACACTTATGTAAGTGAAGAGAAAGTTGGATTTTTGGTGATAAGCAGAATGAACCAGTTTTGACCTCAGAGTTCAGGATGGAATGCTGGTTTTCCTCAGAGGCGACCGATGACCCCACTCTCAGGACGAGGGTTTAGCTTTGACTGGGTCACAGCTCTTTTAACCGGGTGACACACCAGAGATTAACTCCTAATCCACCACCACAATTAACAGTCTAAGGTATTAGAAGTGAAGAAATATGTCACGACCCCTGATTGACCCCAAACCTTATATTTCCTGTCGACCATATTTTCATCATTAATAGTATTTTTTTTTTCTTTCAAGATTCATTGTATTTAGACATTTATTTAACAATAACATACAATCCCATAAATTATCAATAATTTATCTTTCATCCATCCATACCTTCCATTCCATCCATTACATACATCATCCATCCACCCATACCATCCATCCACTCACCATTCAATCAATCCACTTACCAATCCATCCATCAATTACATCCATCCAGTGACCAATCCATTCATCCATCCATCCATCCATCTAGCGGCCCATCCATCCACCAATTATATCCTTCCAGTGACCAATCCATTTATACATTAATTCATCCATCCATCTGTTCATCTATCCACTGACCAATCCATCCACCTTCCAATCCAACCATCCATCCACTCACCTACTGTATATCCATCCATCCAACCATCCATCCAGCCAGCCAATCAGCATTCAATCCATCCATCCATCCATCCATCCATCCATCCATCCATCCATCCATCCATCCATCCATCCATCCATCCATCCATCCATCCATCCATCCAGCCATCTATTCACCCATCAACTCACCAATGCATTCATCCATCTATTCATCCATCCATCCATCCATCTGTTCATCCATCCATCCACTGACCAATCCATCCACCCACCAAACCATCCATCCATCCATCCATCCATCCATCCATCCATCCATCCATCCATCCATCCATCCATCCATCCATCCATCCATCCATCCATCCATCCATCCATCCATCCATCCATCCATCCATCCATCCATCCACCCTTCCAGTTTTTATTAGACATTCCCTTATATTCCAAGAAACAGACTTTTATGTCTTTTTATTTTGTGTGTTTTAATATGTTTTAGCTAAATTCTTAACTACAGAGCATCATGTCATTCAGCTAAAATGGGGACATTTTTGATGTTCACTCTTATTCTCAACATCCAAGTTCTAACATTGAAGGGAAACAAAAAGACATCTGCATTCAGGCCTTCCTTAGATCAGACTGTTTACCTGCGTCACGTAGAAACGTTCATCCCTGGAACATTGTGAGAAACAGATCTGATGTTAAAAATGGAGTCTCGTAACAGCTGAGGGCTCTTGAGGAAGAGCGATAACTTTGAACTCCTGGAACTTTTTATTCCCTCTGACATGCGGTGACGTAGCTCACAGCCAAACTCTGTACACTACAATCAGGATCACCGGAGCTCAAGCTCATCTGCTGGCCTGGCTGAGAGCAAGAGTTGTGGCTTTTCATTGTCAGGGCGTGTCACAGGTCATCAGAGCGTCGGCTCACACAAGTTCGTTACGGATATTTTTCTGACTGTTGCAGAACAACGATATTATGAAATCAAGATACATTTATATCGGATTTTTTCTTTAACAAATTGTGTTGTTTCTGAAGTTATGATCTGAGAAATTCTAATAAAGGTAGTAGTGCAGTGATCATGTTGAATATACTCTTAATGACCTCTTAAAGTAAAATATGAATAAATAGATAAACCTCTTTAGATGATCCATTATTATTCATTAGAATGATTCATTCCATTCGTTTTACGACTAAAAGAAATCTAGCTTCATGATTCCTTCCAGAGCTGGTTCTAAACAACACTGTTATGTACGTCGTCCACATTAGTAAACATGTTGACTCGGTGGTCAGATTGCCTGGTGGGTCTGCTTGTCATGATGCTGTATGAAACTGGAATGACTTAATACCTTCAAAAGAGTTTTAGTATCTTTGGTGCTCACAGGAAAAACAAATACCCTAATATTTAGACTATAAGCTACGTAGAAATGTGCCCCTACAATAATTATGCTGTAGTATTGAACTCCAGAAGAATCATTAATTTTCATTAATTAATCATTAAATTGGTTTAATTTACAGCCAGTTAGGATTTTAGAAAAGAGAAATTCACATAATGCAGCTTCTACGTTTTCACGGCTGCCTTGGCATCAACGGTGAGACATTAGAGACGGCAGCGTAAAACTAACTCAAGGTAAAAACACGACAAAACTATTTTAGAGGAAATAAAACCAGATGAAATTGACAATGACTGTTATGGTAGCCTTGTGATTTTCTTTTTATCTAGCCGTAAGTACTGCCACATATATACCACTGTTCGAAAAAATTATAATTATTTAATGATATCTAACTAAAAGATGGGAAATCTTTCTATTTACTTGTCAGGACTCGAGGCAGGAACCCGGAATAAAGAGTAAACTCATTTATTAATAAACAAGCAGGTAAACAGGCACTGATAAAAAGGTACAAAACAATGGCCAGAACTGAATACTTGACTCAAGCAAAAACACATTCCACAAAAGTTTGACGTCACGACAGAGTCTAACAGACAAGGGAGGGGTTTTTAAACACACAACAATGAAGGGGAACTTTGATAAGGTGAGACAAAGACACATGTGACACAACAGGAAAACAGGTTAAACAAGTAAACAAGACAAGGATCAGGACTTTCACAATAAGAACAGGAAGTGAGACGAAAGGGAATATAAATGACAGAACATGACAGTACCATCTTTCTGTTCAAATATCTCATGTTATGGCTTTGATACAAGTTTGATTTTACAGTGTATATGTACATGTTTTTGCATTTGTAGTTGTGTTTTTGCGACTTATATTCAAGTTTACTCTCCAGTCTGGAAATATTACCAAGATGAACGGTTCAAACTCTTTGATGATTTTCACTTCTGTTGACATCAGATGATTGTTGAACTTTTTATGAATGATAGAGAGAACAAGAAGTAAAAACCCAGAGAACATGAAGTTTTGACCATCATGATTAAAGCAAACTCTTTAAACTGTTCGAGTCCTTGTTCACCTGTAGGACGGCGTGTTACTGCTGGCGATCTTAAAAGAAGTCTGAGGGCTTTGAAGCATTCAAAGAAATAAGAGTTCCTGCTAAATACTATCCTGTTCATGACCATTCCTGTGGAGATGAGGGTCATTTTCCCAGAATGCAGTTTGCTCTCTGGCCCAGCTCATAGAAGCGTGGATGTGCAGACGCACTTCTGTGTCCAGGCCAGGAGACGCCGTCGGGAGACGATAATAGTTCCTTCAAAGCTTCTGGGCAGAGTGTCAGTGCTGTGACAGCGTCTGGGAAGAGTTGGGAACGTCTTTAACCGGCGGAGACGACGCGTGAGATCACCTGGCACTCGTCTGGGAGAGTGTGTTCCCTATCAACCAGTCACCTTAAATATTTGGATGTGTGTTTTTTAAGAGTCGTGTACAGAGTGTTCCTCGGCAGACTGATAAAACCTGTGTTGACGGTGATATGCGATCCTCGTTTTCTGTCAATATTTGGAGGAGATACAGAGAAATATGTGAGATGTCAAAATGCAACTACAGTCACGGTGACTGCACTTCTGTGGGAGTAGAAAAGTGCTGTCAAATAAGGGAGACATTGAATGAGGCGACGCGTGAATGACTCAAATTTGGATTAGAAACACATCTTTTGGTGATTACAATTTTGATTTGATGCGATTGAGACGAATGAATGTCACTTTTTTTACCTTTTCAAAACTCCAACATTAAAAAAAAAATATATATATATATATATATATATATATATATATATAGTAAGGTAAAAAAAGAAATAATAATAAAAAATATATATTTTAATATTGGAGTTTTGAAAAGGGAAAATATATATATATATATATATATATATATATGAAAAGGTAAAAAAAGAAATAATAATAAAAAATATATATTCTAATATTGGAGTTTTGAAAAGGGAAATATATATATATATATATATATATTTTCCCTTTTCAAAACTCCAATATTAAAATATATATTTTCCCTTTTCAAAACTCCAATATTAAAATATATATTTTTTATTATTATTTCTTTTTTTACCTTTTCAAAACTCCAACATTAAAAAAAAATATATATATATATATATATATATATATATATATATATATATATATATTTTCCCTTTTCAAAACTCCAACATTAAAATATATATTTTTTTATTATTATTTCTTTTTTTACCTTTTCAAAACTCCAACATTAATATATTAATATATATATATATATATATATATATATTTTTTTTTTTACCTACTCCAACATTAAAATCCCACACATGACTCCGGTTTCCTCCCACGGGCCAGAAAACATACAGAGGTTGATTGAGAACCTGTGTGTCCCCCCCGCCTGTTATGTCTTGTCTCATGAGCTTATTTTGAAAATTCTTTTGTATATCCTTTTTCTGTTTCCTGATCTCTAGCACGCCTGTTGCTCAGCTGCTGCTGCAGCTCATCACCAAAATGAAATCACCTGCGGAAACAGGCGCCATATTATAATCATCACTACCTGGTATCTACGTTCTCTATTCTCTCTCTCTGTGGATTACACTTTTTATTTGTCTCAGTATTTTTGTCCTCCTTGTGTCTGAGCCTACTTTTTGTCGGTTTATCCAGCATGTGTGTGTTTTTTTTCTAATCACTGCTCTCTCGTTTTTTTCAGTTTCCTTGAGTTTTTGTTTTTTGTTCTCTGACCACCGACAACCTTACACCGCCCTCTCACCCCAAGTATGGGGTATATATATATATGTATATATATGTATATATATATATATATATATATATATATATATATATATATATATATATATACATATCAAATCATAAAGGGCGCACGCTTCTTCACAGCAAGAAGGTTGCTGGTTCGCTTCCAGGCCATGCTAACTTGTGACCTTCCTGTTTGTAGTTAGTATGTTCTCCTCGTGTTGCGTGGGTTTACTCCGGGCACTCCGGTTTCCTCCCACAGTCCAAAAACATACAGAGGTTAATTGAGAACTTGGGGGAAATTGTATGTATGTGAATGTTTGTCTGTCTTTGTTTGTCCTGAAAAATGAAGGAATGAATGATAATCATAATAATTATTAACTTGGCTGTGCCAAGAGGAATGTTCGGGGGAACAAGTTTGAAAAAAAGTTTGTGTATTGATGTGCTTTTTCTATTTTTTAACTTTTCAATTCCAAATGAAGTGCGTTAGACCAGAAGTGTAATCTTGGCGTTATATCCACAGACCAACCTTTAGATGAAAAGAGTTAAACATCATTTTCATTACTCATTTTTAACAACTTAATAGTTTTTTAATAGCATCTTGATGTGTCAAGAGTAAATGATTAAAGCTACAGCAGAGAAAATAACATATTAAAAAAAAGGAGTTGCGGACCACTGTAGGTGAACACACATGTCCCTCTAAAACATGGGTCCCCAACCTTTTCCAGCTCAGGGCCCACTTGTAAGTCCTGTAAGTAACCTTTGCGGCCTCTGACCCCATAAATACAAAGGCATTATAATGAGTTCTCGTTTCCTTGTCACATGTATAAAACTCGAAGGAAAAACAATATAACAAGTAAGTAATTTGTATATATATAGCGCTTTTCCAGACCAGGGTCACAAAGCGCTTAAACAATCAAAACAATATTCAATAAAGTATATACTTTAAAGGACAATATAACACTGAGAACAACACAGGAGTTTCAGAGAATCAAGGAAAAGTTCAAATAAAAGTGTCTTAAGATGTTTCTTAAAGGAGTCAGTAGATCATCAAACACAGATGTTTCTTGAAGGAGTCAGTAGATCATCAAACACAGATGTTTCTTGAAGGAGTCAGTAGATCATCAAACACAGAGATGTTTCTTGAAGGAGTCAGTAGATCATCAAACACAGATGTTTCTTGAAGGAGTCAGTAGATCATCAAACGCAGAGATGGTTCTTGAAGGAGTCAGTAGATCATCAAACACAGAGATGTTTCTTGAAGGAGTCAGTAGATCATCAAACGCAGAGATGGTTCTTGAAGGAGTCAGTAGATCATCAAACACAGAGATGTTTCTTGAAGGAGTCAGTAGATCATCAAACACAGAGATGTTTCTTGAAGGAGTCAGTAGATCATCAAACACAGATGTTTCTTGAAGGAGTCAGTAGATCATCAAACACAGATGTTTCTTAAAGGAGTCAGTAGATCATCAAACACAGATGTTTCTTAAAGGAGTCAGTAGATCATCAAACACAGATGTTTCTTGAAGGAGTCAGTAGATCATCAAACACAGATGTTTCTTGAAGGAGTCAGTAGATCATCAAACACAGATGTTTCTTGAAGGAGTCAGTAGATCATCAAACACAGATGTTTCTTGAAGGAGTCAGTAGATCATCAAACACAGATGTTTCTTGAAGGAGTCAGTAGATCATCAAACACAGATGTTTCTTGAAGGAGTCAGTAGATCATCAAACACAGATGTTTCTTGAAGGAGTCAGTAGATCATCAAACACAGATGTTTCTTGAAGGAGTCAGTAGATCATCAAACACAGATGTTTCTTGAAGGAGTCAGTAGATCATCAAACACAGATGTTTCTTGAAGGAGTCAGTAGATCATCAAACACAGATGTTTCTTGAAGGAGTCAGTAGATCATCAAACACAGATGTTTCTTAAAGGAGTCAGTAGATCATCAAACACAGATGTTTCTTGAAGGAGTCAGTAGATCATCAAACACAGATGTTTCTTGAAGGAGTCAGTAGATCATCAAACACAGATGTTTCTTAAAGGAGTCAGTAGATCATCAAACACAGATGTTTCTTGAAGGAGTCAGTAGATCATCAAACACAGATGTTTCTTAAAGGAGTCAGTAGATCATCAAACACAGATGTTTCTTGAAGGAGTCAGTAGATCATCAAACACAGATGTTTCTTAAAGGAGTCAGTAGATCATCAAACACAGATGTTTCTTGAAGGAGTCAGTAGATCATCAAACACAGATGTTTCTTGAAGGAGTCAGTAGATCATCAAACACAGATGTTTCTTAAAGGAGTCAGTAGATCATCAAACACAGATGTTTCTTGAAGGAGTCAGTAGATCATCAAACACAGATGTTTCTTAAAGGAGTCAGTAGATCATCAAACACAGATGTTTCTTAAAGGAGTCAGTAGATCATCAAACACAGATGTTTCTTGAAGGAGTCAGTAGATCATCAAACACAGATGTTTCTTGAAGGAGTCAGTAGATCATCAAACACAGATGTTTCTTGAAGGAGTCAGTAGATCATCAAACACAGATGTTTCTTGAAGGAGTCAGTAGATCATCAAACACAGATGTTTCTTGAAGGAGTCAGTAGATCATCAAACACAGATGTTTCTTGAAGGAGTCAGTAGATCATCAAACACAGATGTTTCTTGAAGGAGTCAGTAGATCATCAAACACACATGTTTCTTGAAGGAGTCAGTAGATCATCAAACACACATGTTTCTTGAAGGAGTCAGTAGATCATCAAACACAGATGTTTCTTAAAGGAGTCAGTAGATCATCAAACACAGATGTTTCTTGAAGGAGTCAGTAGATCATCAAACACAGATGTTTCTTAAAGGAGTCAGTAGATCATCAAACACAGATGTTTCTTAAAGGAGTCAGTAGATCATCAAGCGCAAAGAGAGAAGAAGATCGTTCCAAAGCTTAGGAGCAACAGCCTGGAATATTGAAAAGAATATTTGAAAAGGTTCAATTTCCTTTTAAACTTACACGTTTTAACATTTAAAACATTATTATGTGTATTTTTATTTTTATATAATTACATCCACCCTCCCACAAAAAAAAATGATACCATTTTGGGAACGATTTTGCTGCCAATACCTTCCCAGGCCCACAGGTTGGGAATCACTGCTGGAACACACAGAATAACAGCACAAACACACATTTCTGTCCATCTTCCGATGGAAGTCATTTCACCTTCGGGCCATTGTGCAAATGTAGTGAAGCAGGATGACAAGATGTCCTCTTTGTTTCACGTGCACGCAGTCGCACATCTGCTTCATCTCCTTTATGGATCCAGCCGAGTGCATCAACTCAACACACACACACACACACACACACACACACACACACACACACACACACACACACACACACACACACACACACACACACACACACACACACACACACACCGTGAGTCCATCTCCTCACAACACCAGGTGTTTGTGGTATCACTTGTGTTGTCTCTGGGTCAAGGTGACCCGGTGGCCTGAAAAAAAATGTGTTTGTGGTATCCCTTGTGTTGTCTCTGGGTCAAGGCGACCCAGTGGCCTGAAAACAAATGTGTTTGTGTTATCCCTTGTGTTGTCTCTGGGTCAAGGCAACCCAGTGGCCTGAAAACAAATGCGTTTGTGGTATCACTTGTGTTGTCTCTGGGTCAAGGTGACCCAGTGGCCTGAAGACAAATGCGTTTGTGGTATCACTTGTGTTGTCTCTGGGTCAAGGCGACCCAGTGGCCTGAAAACAAATGTGTTTGTGTTATCCCTTGTGTTGTCTCTGGGTCAAGGCAACCCAGTGGCCTGAAAACAAATGCGTTTGTGGTATCACTTGTGTTGTCTCTGGGTCAAGGTGACCCAGTGGCCTGAAAACAAATGCGTTTGTGGTATCACTTGTGTTGTCTCTGGGTCAAGGTGACCCGGTGGCCTGAAAACAAATGCGTTCGTGGTATCACTTGTGTTGTCTCTGGGTCAAGG
Source organism: Callionymus lyra (assembly GCF_982586985.1). NCBI lineage: Eukaryota > Metazoa > Chordata > Actinopteri > Syngnathiformes > Callionymidae > Callionymus > Callionymus lyra. Next base: position 338,781 of record NC_141828.1, read on the forward strand.
TGACCCGGTGGCCTGAAAACAAATGCGTTCGTGGTATCCCTTGTGTTGTCTCTGGGTTAACGTGAAGGACCTCCCTGGCTATGTGTTTGTACTTAAAGAAAGGGGGAAAAACAACTACTAGTTCCTGTATTTCCTAAACCCAAAATTAAAACTTCACTCATCTTCTACTCACCCTCATGTCGACTAAGAGTTGGGATTATTTTCAGAGTAATCTGTTCTTATTAAAGTTATAAACAAAAATGTTTGTTCATTTTGATGTAGCAACTGGAGCTCAGTTGTCTATGTCTTCATCTTCGTCCAAAAAGAAACTTGAAAACATCCAAACACCTCCAAACTTAAACTGTTATGTTACATTTTGTCTATAACTCTAAGAAAGGAATTGATCAAATCTGATAACTCGCGATCCAATTTTATTTAATTGAAGTTGTTATCCTCATGTGAGACAAATGAATGGAGTCGAAGCCATGATTACCAGCAGCATGAAGCAGTTGAAGAATTGTGATTAATTCACAGAGTTTTCTAGTTTCCACTCACTTGTCCGTCTTGGCTGTGATTGAAATTCGCTCTGTGAATTACCAGTTAAATGTTGTGTTTTAATCTTTGTGGTTTATGGATCGAGTGTTGACTTGAGCATTTAAATGTCAATTCATTCACATTCAAGAGACACACAGACGAATGACAGGTTCTGATCAGAAATGTTTTAATAAACCAATGAAACAACAATATAAGTAAGAAAGTAAGTAAGTCATTTTTATTTGTATAGCGCTTTTCCAGACCAGGGTCACAAAGCGCTTAAACAATCAAAACAATATTCAATAAAGTATATATTTTAAAGATCAAGATAAAACTGATAACACAATACAACAAAAACACAATCTATATAAATATAGATACGTTTGAAAATCACAAATGATCATGTAACTACAAATAGTACAATATTAATATATTGTAAATACAAAGCATGATCTTTTGAATTTGTTAAACCGTAAAAAAAAAAAAAAAATGAAAATTAAGAGTTTCTTACTGATTGATTGTGATCTAACAATTTTACAATAACAAATGATGCTGATTTAAACTAGTGATGTGTTGATGAAGCTTCATGAAACAGTGTCATGTTGTTCAGAGGTCAATAGGTGGCGCCATAACTTTAAAAATTATGTTTCATTAGAACAGTTGTTCAAAACAAAGGAAAATAGTGCAAAGACGCCATCTAGTGGACTCTGAAGGTAATGACACTGTTTCATGAAGCTTCATCATCACATCACTACCATCTAGTGGACTCTGAAGATAATGACACTGTTTCATGAAGCTTCATCAACACATCACTACCATCTAGTGGACTCTGAAGATAATGACACTGTTTCATGATGCTTCATCAATACATCACTACCATCTAGTGGACTCTGACAATAATGACACTGTTTCATGAAGCTTCATCAACACATCACTACCATCTAGTGGACTCTGAAGATAATGACACTGTTTCATGAAGCTTCATCAACACATCACTACCATCTAGTGGACTCTGAAGATAATGACACTGTTTCATGAAGCTTCATCAACACATCACTACCATCTAGTGGACTCTGAAGATAATGACACTGTTTCATGAAGCTTCATCAACACATCACTACCATCTAGTGGACTCTGAAGATAATGACATTGTTTCATGAAGCTCCATCAAACCATCACTAGTTTGAACACAACATTATTTTATCTCTGTTTAAAAATAGGTCGGCATGGTGTTTTCTAATTGAAGCAATAAATTGATGCAGCAGAGCAAAGAGATAATTATAGAAAACAACAGTATAATCGTCGCCACTGATACTCAATTATCAACACAGCAGGAGTTGAACGTGTGTCGACTGTATATAAACCCACAAACTATCTAAGATGTCAAGGTTGATGCTTTATTTTTTAACCTAAAATCAGTGATTTGTAGCTTTTATCTTTCAATTCGTACAACGTTATAAATGCATCTGCTATTTTTCCACAAAGAGACCAGACGGATCCGATCAGAACCGTTGCTGCCTGAAGGGTTTGTATCCCAAAAGTCTACCTCGGACCTTGTTTGGAAGATCTCACATCATGCCCGACCTGGAAAGACAAGATCGAGAAAATCTTTCTGCCACTCTGTTATGACAGAGCGGTACCTTCGGACCACCAGACGCAGAGATGACCCGTTCTTCATGAACCCTGCCTGACTCACGCTGGTGTCACACGAGCGCTGAACCTGAAACCAACTCCAAAGTGAATCGTTTAAGAGCTGAACAGCAGCCAAACCGTCTTAAATATTTTAGGTAGATCAGTTCCGCTGGGCCACTTTAAACCGGACCTCTTCTCATATGTCGGTGGCCGCTAAACTCTCTGCGGCGCTGGGAGTCATTTTGTCGTTATCATGCTGTAGTGAACAGCGCAGCAGAGCAGAGAATTCCATCCCGGCGTTTCCCTCCAGCGCCGGCAAGCAGGTCAAAGATTTGCAGAGGAGACGACGCAGCAGAGGAGAATGAATTTCTATGTCTGTGACGAAGTAATTGAACCATCAACTATGGTTCTTAGAATGCTACCCGGTCGTTCTGATTGTCGCTTGGCAGACCTTTTTTTATCCACTTGGTAAAACATTTAGAAATGTTCTCATACCAGAACTCAGTTCTACAAGGTTGGATTACCAGATTCTGCCGCTTGGATTTCAGGAAAACAGCTAATAGTCGTCTGAAACATCAGTAAGTTAGTAGGTAAGTAATATTTGTAGAGCGCTTTTCCAGACCAGGGTCACAAAGCGCTGAAGAAATCAAAACAATACACAATAAAATATATACTTAAAAGACCAAGATAACACAGAGACGAACACAGGAGTCTCAGAGAATCAAGGAAAAGCCTGAACAAATAAAAGTGTCTTGAGATGTTTCTTGAAGGAGTCAGTAGATCATCAAACACAGATGTTTCTTGAAGGAGTCAGTAGATCATCAAACACAGATGTTTCTTGAAGGAGTCAGTAGATCATCAAACACAGATGTTTCTTGAAGGAGTCAGTAGATCATCAAACACAGATGTTTCTTGAAGGAGTCAGTAGATCATCAAACACAGATGTTTCTTGAAGGAGTCAGTAGATCATCAAACACAGATGTTTCTTGAAGGAGTCAGTAGATCATCAAACACACATGTTTCTTGAAGGAGTCAGTAGATCATCAAACACAGATGTTTCTTGAAGGAGTCAGTAGATCATCAAACACACATGTTTCTTGAAGGAGTCAGTAGATCATCAAACACAGAGATGGTTCCAAAGCTTAGGAGCAACAGTCTGGAAGGATTTCTCTCCTCTGGTCCTGAAGTTCAGGAACCATCAGTAGATTCTGATCCACAGACCTCAGAGCCCGAGCTGGGGTGTAAGTCTGGATCAGATCACTGATGGAAGGTCTGACCATGAATAGATCTGAAAGTAAGAACCAGAATTTTAAAATGATCCTGAAAGAAACTGGCAGCCAGTGAAGAGTTTGAAGGATCGGAGAAATGTGAGTTCTTCTACTAGAGCGATCACCATGTTAATTCCTGATCAATTCTAATTTCTCTCAGACAATCCACTTCGTAGCTATCTTAAACCCACGTTAGCTGGATTAAGATTGGGTTATTTATTATTTTCTTTAACTTTAAGCTTTGTTTTGAAGACTAAATGAGTCCAAACATCAGCTTTAAAAGCTGCTGGACTCTTGTGTATCCTTTTTACTCATCGCAGCCATTCCACCGGTTTTGTTTTTACCTTGGCCCGGAGGAAATGACGAATGTTGCCAACTAGTGGCCGGAGGTTTAATCGTAGCACACAAATAAATAAACAAATATTTCATTCTCTGCCCTATTTTCCTTTGTTTTGAACAGCTGTTCTAATGAAACATCATTTTTACTTCATCAGACATCACTCATTTTAATCACTCTATGATAAAGGATTATAAATATAAAAGGCTAGTTCCAGGTGTTTCCAGATTCGTATTTGTTTTGTAGCATCTTTAATTGCTTTTTAAAACCTCCCCGCTGTTGATTAAGTTTTTATAAAATATATGGAATGTGACAACATGATACTTAACCGGACTTTAAGACACAGCAGAGGGACTGATAGGTGAGGAAAGAGGGCGAGTGTTTTCATATAAGGATGAATAAAGCAGTGGCTGATGGGCTCTGATGGCGGACGACAGGAAGAGATGCAGCATGGGAAAATAAGTGTGGGTGAGACAGCACGTCTCGCTGAAATGAAAGGGTCTTCTTCAGTAACAGAGGTGAAGTGACGACGCTGGAAATGAATATTATCCTGCCGGGAAGGAAATGAAGACGGTGGTGACGGTGAGGCGGATAAAAAAAAAGATGCAATTCCCAGTTATATCAACTCCTCTCTTAACCCGCTGCAGTGGCAGCAATCATAGCTCAGGTACCTCAGGGGATTCTGGCGATCTCCTGTGATGCCGCACGTATGAAATTGCCACAAGCTCGTAAGTAACACTTGCTCATGGATTCAAGACCTATGGTTTATCCATGAGGAAATGTGTACTCTTGTTTATAATGAGCCCAGTGGTTCAGTTTTCAGGTGTAAAAGTTCAATAAAACCATTTTCTGGGTAGTGGTGGTTTATTTTCGGCTGTGAAACCATAAAAAAAACTTTCTACCACTTTATCCCTTGTAGGGGTTGCAGGGAGATTTGGGTCTATCCCAGTTTCATTGGGCGAGAGGCAGGGGACACCCTGGACAGGATGCCAGTTTGTCACAGGACACACAACCATTCACACACACACACACACACTCACTCATACCTATGGACAATTTCCCCAAGTTCTTTATCAACCTCTGTATGTTTTTGGACTGTGGGAGGAAACCGGAGTGCCCGGAGTAAACCCACACAACAGGTGGGGAACATACTAACTCCACACAGAAAGGTCACAAGTTGTCTTGGCCTGGAAGCGAACCTGCATTAATTAAGAATATTATAATAATCTCTATTTATATTATAATATATCTATTTATATAGCGCCTTTCTAGACCAGGGTCACAAAGCGCTTTGACAGCCATTCACACATACTGATGGGAGTAGGCTGCACCACATTGCGCCGAATCTGCCATCAAGTGTCTTGCTCAGGGACACAACGACACAAGCTTGTCTGGAGCTGGGATTGAACCTGCAACCTTTTGGACTGCAGGCAACCACTCTACCATCTGAGCTATGACGCCCCCATATTCTACTCACCCTCATGTCGAATAAGGGTTGGGATTATTTTCAGAGAAATCTGTCTGAAAGACAAAAATGTTTGTTCATTTTGATGTATTCAACTTAAAAAAAACAACTCAAAACATCCAAATACCTCTGTGGCACTCGTTTATTCTTTAGTTTTCTTTAATTTTCAAAATGTGTGGTTGACAAGGAAGCATGTATTAGCCTAAACTAAATTGATTGTATTGGGTTTCATCAGCTCGCCAAGATTCGCCTCTTAACCAAGGCTGGCTTACAAACTTGCTTCAAAATCCTGGTTTATTAACTGACAGCAGAAGTCACAGATTCTACTTCAATATTTGACATAGTCTATGGACCAACTCTATCGAGGTGCAGCTCTGAAGAGGCACATGGATCAAGAGACGCAAATCCACAGGTATTTGTGGAAAGATTGAAAATGGAACAGATTTTCTAGTGGGTTCAGATGAAGAAGCAACAGAGGATGAGGAAAGAAAATGTTCGACGAGTCAGACCAGATCAATCGATTGTCCGTCATCAGCTTAACAATAAAAAAAAACCTCAAGTACATAATTAATAAAACATACATCACCTCCAGTGTCTCTCAATGTTTGTCTACAAAATGAGATATTGATTTCAGACCAGCTGTTGCTCCGCGGACGCCTCGTCGTTTATCAGGTTCTCTGTCTCCACCTTCTACTGTACTTTTTCTCTGTGGGCGGATAAATATAAGCTATTGTTCTTGTAGCTTCAACAGCCTGATACGATTCTTTGGAACTGAAAGGTTCAGTTTGGGGAAGCATTGGTGTAGTTTGGGGTTTGAGCAGCACCAGCTGGACTATGACCGTATTAGTGCACTTAACCCTCAGGTGTGAGTGGAAGTGGTTCAGGTTTCGGTTCAAAGCAATAAATTAACTTGAAAAAATGTTTTAAAACTTTAATAATACTTTGATAAAACTTTTGTAAATGATCTTGATTAAACCCTTGTAACCCCTTCAGGGAACCTTCACCCCATGAACCCCAAACTAATCTGTAAAATCAACCACAAGGGAAGAGGCAGGTGATCCTGCCGTCACCAGCTTGGGTCCGTGTTTTCATCTCTTTGATTATTTCTGATTTACTTCATATCCCACTCACTCACGTGCCAGGCCTGGCAATACATGTTGGAATGAAATTACGTAAGATTGTACACAATAGGGTTCCACACATACTTAAACTCATGCCTAGCGCAGGAGTCACAGTTTTACACCAAGGAGCATCATAGACAATCGTAAACTATAGTGCTGAATAGGCCTGTGTATTGGCAGGAATCTGGCGATTTGATACGTACCACGATATACGTGTGACGATATAATAAATTATGATACTGTATGAACAACTACATATTGTTTCTTTTTCTGGCTTTTACAACAAAGAAATGAGCAAATACTTCCTTTAATCAAATGTGTAAGTTCTTGAAGGAAAGTGCTTCTCAAAACAACCCGAGCAATCAATATAACAAAATAATACATGTTTTTAATCCGATATCAAATTCCTAATGGACCAGTACCGGGCTCTGGTGGCTTCGAGAACCACTGATTGAGACGACTTGTATCTATCTCATCACATATCCTGTGATAATTACCTTTGGGATCTGATCCAAGCATCTAGTCATAATCCATCTTGTATGATTGAGGAGCTCTATTAAGAAACATCGTATTCTGCATAGGGGTCCTCATTGAGATGAAAATCCAGCCCAGGATTACACATTATTATAAAGAGGCATCGCTCAAGTCTCGAGCACGAGAGGAGCTTCGTCTCCACGATGTGTACAAAATGAGGTTTGGTACGATTGAAAGCCACAAAAGCCACCACTAATTTCACATCCATGTCCCTAAAGTGTTGCCTTCATTTCCATATTATCTTCCCTCTAAAATCTGAATATCTGCTCATGTCCTCCAGCCTTATCGGATTCCCACAAGTGCGGTGACATTTCTCCGAGCCACTCATCGACGCGCCGGAATAAAGTCTTCAATCCTGTCCCGGTCGCTCATCTATAAATGCATGTTCTCGCTCTCTGGCTGTGTGCTGGCGTCAGTGAACAGATGAGCCATACATCAAGATGCAGTGCGAGACCATCATCTTCGCAAAAACAAACCAGCAAATGTCTACCTTCACACAAACGCACGCACTGTTAACACAATATTTGGTGTGACAGCAATCAGAGCTGAGGCAAGTGTGGCTTGGTAAATACATTTATGTATATATATATTTATATATATATATATAGACTCTTTAATCTATCAGGCCTGTGTGACAGCTTCATTTCCTGCAAGCCAAAGATGCTGATGGTCTCGGGAAATTCACAGCAGGCTCAATTTGTCACGTCCAGATTGGTCGGCAGGCTGCGACGCGAACAGCTTCACAATAGTGACGCCACGGGGCTCCGTGCGTCTTACATCCAGCGACGTCAATTATGCCGCACTGATGGTCGCTCCTCCGCTATTTATGTTGGAAAATGAGAAAAAATTTGAGGACGACAAGTGAAATGATTAATGTTTGCGTTGAAACCGTCTTTGAAGCAGCTTTTAATCCAGTTGATTACAAGTCAGACTTCTTCACGCTGCACTAAAGGTTGTGGTGTTTCATTTCTTATTCATGAAGAAGTAGATACATGTTAAAAAAAGTTTTCGGTTTCTATGTCTATGCTCCTTGGATTCTATTAAAAAAATACCTCAGTTTATCTAATGATTTGCATTTCCCAGTTTTGCATACATTCATTCAATTTTTTATTTCCCAAAGTTTTTCAAGGGTGTGTTTTTGTACCTCCATAGGTTTTCAGTTAAATCTCATTTTACTCTTTCTCTTGTACGCTCGTGTTGTCTGCTACCTTTCCCTCGGTTTGTCTTTTGTCTTTTTTCAGATCTATTTATAATTCCAATCTGTTAAATTTTCCCATCTTGATTTATGTTTGCCTTTCTTTCTCCCAGCGGGGCCTTTTGTTCATTTTTGTTGTTTGTTTTGTGTTAAATAAACAAGTAACCTCGTGTGAGTCTCCGTAGCACCGTTGACTGACATCAATATATTGAGACTTGTAATGGCCGTACTGTGTATGAGAAACAATTACAGATTCCAATCACTTAGACTGGCTAATGTTCCGTCCTGAATACATTTGCATTTCTTAGTGCATTAAAGCCCTTAATAAAATTACCCCTTTTAATTTAGTTTATACTTTATCTGATTTTTTATCCCTTGTTTTTAATCTTGTTTGAAATAAGTTGCCTCGTAAGGCACCTATAAATACAACTTTGTTTTGTCATTATAGTCTGAAGATCACTTCTTTTTTACCCTTTCATTCTACTCAATTAACAAACAAAGTAAAGCTCATTTCACATCCCAGTGTGCAACACCATCATTTCTCATTAGTCCTTTTTCCGCTTCCCATCTTCGTCCTCCTCGTCCGTGTCTCCATGTGGACATTGAAATAAATGCCCCTGGTGCAGAGCCTGCGACAAATCCAGCGAGCGCTGACTCCTCTGAGGCCAGAGTGCTGAGTGATAGTTCCGGCCGTCGCCGCGTGTCCTCAGAAATGGGATTCACCTTCCCTCAGTTTGTCATCACTGTTCGACTAAACTATCAACATTGTCAGGAGTGATTCACCTCCTCGCTGTTTGTCACCACCACAGATATCAGCCTGGCCCATGGAATCGTGACGAGGATGCATCGAACCCAACCGATCTAAGCAGTGCTTTCAATACCATCAGGTCAGACATCCTGAGGGACAAGCTGGAGCTGTCTGGAGCGGACACTCACCTCACCGTGAGGACCCGGGATGGTGTTTCGAAGACTGTACTGTGCAGTGTAGGGGTCCCCCAGGGAACAGTGTTGGCAACGTTGCTCTTTTCACTGTACACTGCAGACTTCCAACACCTGTCTCCCACCAGTCACCTGCAAAAGTTCTCGGACGACTCCGCCATCGTCGGCCTCATTAAGGACGGGGATGACGGGTCGTACCGGGGACTTGTCCAGGACTTTGTTGACTGGTGCCTGGAAAACCACCTCCAGATCAACTCCAGCAAAACTAAGGAGTTGATTGTGGATTTCCGGCGGTGTCCCTCCATCTCCCCCTCACCACTGAACATCCAGGGACAGGACATTGAGATTGTCACGTCTTACAAGTTCCTGGGTGTTCACCTCAACAACCGCCTGGACTGGGTGGATAACACTGCTGCTCTTTATAAAAAAGGGCGGAGTAGACTCTACCTGCTCCGGAGGTTGAGGTCGTTTGGTGTCCAGGGGTCACTCCTGAAGTCATTCTATGACTCAGTAGTGGCCTCTACCATCTTCAACGGTGTGGTCTGCTGGGGGAGCAGCATGACAGCAAAGGATAGGGCTAAACTGGACAGCCTTATTAAGAGGGCCGGTTAAGTCCTAGGGCGCCCCCTAGATCCTGTGGAGGAAGTGTCTGGGAGGAGGATACAGAGCAAGCTGGCCTTCATGAGGAAGAACTCCAGCACACACTGAGGGCATTGAGGAGCTCCATCAGTGATAGGATGCTCCATCCCAGGTGTGTGAGGGAGAGGTACTGCAGGGCCTTCCTCTCTGCTGCCATCAGACTCCACAACAAAAACACACCAAGATAATTATTTAACTGCACCTTTCTTGTTATTTTTGTAAATGTGATTGTGTATATATTATATAGTGCAGATTTATTTTCTATTCTATTTAGATTTTCTTTATCTTTTTATTATTTTATCTCTGGGTGTTTTATTATTATTATTTTTTTTTGGTATATTGCTCTTGCTGTTGTTAAACCGAATTTCCCCTCGCGGGACAAATAAAGGTTTCTGATTCTGATTCTAGGAATGTCCAGAAAAATAATTATGTTATGTATGTATGTTTGAAAATGGTTCAGTGTAAGGAAAAGCTCACACCTCCAGGATCAACCAAAGGAGTTTGTTAATAGAAGACCACCAAGGCCTCTGTGATTTCTTCATGAATATGCTTCTGGGCAGAACTTTATTCAGGTCATGAATTCATCCTGGTCTACTTCTCTTTGTTGCCACTTTGACAGTCTGATCTCAAACACTCACAGACGAGAAAGTCCGAGGGTCAGGATTTGTCTTTAAAACCTTAAAGCCAATCTTCTTGGTGATGATGGGTAATTTCTGTGAATCTACTGTCAAATCACACACTGATGTCTAGAAAGATAGAGAGAGAGAGAGAGAGAGAGAGAGAGAGAGAGAGAGAGGGGGATGGATGGATGGAGAGAGAGAGAGAGAGAGGGAGGGATGGAGGGATGGATGGATGGATGGAAAGTACCACCAAACTTTTTATACTAGGATCATTGACACAAACAAACAAGTGTGGAGTTCACGTCATGTTTTCCTCTAAACTTGAACGGACATGCTGGCCAACAAAAACTTTCTGAATTATTTTCCTCTTATCTTTCGAATGCTATGAGACTCGAAGAGACGCTATGTCCCTGGCTATCCGATCGTGTTCCACGCTTTATTTTTGTCCGAAACAAGGATATAAACGCGCATGCGTTCCTGTATGATGTACTGACGGGGCTTGCTAGGGAAGCTAAATGCTAGCAGACTTGTAGTTTCAACACCCTTCCTTCTTAAACATGTCTACTCTTAACACCAAGAAACCTTGTTAATGTCATCATACCATACCTAAACCACCTCAGTGGGGCCCTGAGCCTAGTTTAGGACTGTCATTACTGGACCTCAGAAAAACTAGTTTCATTCAAGGAACCAGAGTTTAGTCAGACTGGAGTAATACCCGTAACATTCTTAGGCTTGAGCATCATTCCGTAATAAAGAAGTTAACGTTCAAATGGTACACTTTCTTTTCTATATTCATTCATAACCTTCAAAGCAGGGGTCTCAACTCAACTGGCCATGGGGCCACCGCTACATTCTTGTCATGATTGGCTCGCAGCCAGTGTGTGTGTGTGTGTGTGTGTGTGTGTTGGCATGTCTTCGATCCAAAGTTGATTCATCTGTGATTTTTGTGTGCATTTGAAGTCATTTTGTATTTTGGGGGGGGAATAATAATCACTTCATTCTCGGGGGTAATAATGGGTCACAATTATTTTCTTAAATTGCTTTGCTCAAAGGAGTTTCACGAGGGAAAGAAATCATTCTAAGAACATTCACTCATCTAAAGTGATTGTTCGCGTTTAATAAAGAGCCATTATTTTCACACCAGAAGAGCCGGGCGCTGATTTTCAAACGGTACTTGGAAGGTGTGCCTGATGATGAACGGCTTCTCCACTCCACCATCATTTGCACAAGCCTGAATAATAATGATGGAGACTAGAAAGATTCTTCAACAAGCACAGGTTGTGTTGTACCGGTGGCAGAACAATTTAGACGACGATAAGATTAACTTCTCCTCAGGTAGACGTCGACCTTATTCTACAGGAACTTATACTTTGGTGTAATGTGCATAATACAGGCTTTTAACTTGTGAGTAATGACCAAAAACTAGATCATTTATTAACCTATTGATAAGTTACCTTATTAGACATTCATCGTTGGTTGAAATAAAGTATCTTGGAATAATAAATTATAACTAATTTTCCATCCATACAGGGTGAGATCAAGATTCACTGATTGATTCCACAGTCGACTGCACAAAAGCTTGTTTGCCTATTAAATAAGGATGATTGCAGGAGAGCTACAAAGACAGGCCTCATTGGTATGACTTGTATTGTCATAATATCTTATTAAACAGCTGGAGTTCTTTGTCCCACTGATGTCTGCGTCTGGATCCTGCTGAGCGACGTCTCTGAGTGTTCGCAGATTTTCTTTCTGTTATGTGTTCGTGGTCTTTCATTGGTTTTTATCTGGAAAACAGAGACAAACAAATGTGTCAACAACACAGCTGGCAAATGATCTGCATAAATCTTACGTCTGCTGTCAAAACTTCAAAGTACTTTTAATATTACGTTAAAAATCTCATAATTAAGTTGTTCTCTGAAGAGTGGTGATTATGTACTGTCGTGGCCAAAAGAAAAAAGGGACTAAGAAACAAATAAAAATTTCAAAAGTCTTTCAAATGTTTTAAAGGGACGTCAAATACTCCAAGAAATGACAAATTAATGGAAAAGAGTCAAAGGAAAAAAGGTCAATATCAAGTAATAAAGATGAATCGATGATAGATCTGTTTCAACCTCTAGGGCCACATAAATACAGTCGAAGGGTCGTTTGCTCAGGCCTTCTATTAGTCATATCTATAGATCAGATTAGATTAGATTGACTTTATTGATCCCTCTGGAAATCTCCTTCGGGAATTTAGGTTTTCAGTTCACAGCAAACAATAGAAGGTACATAAGTTTCATAAACACAAGAACAAAGTGCAACTAAGAAGAACAAATTTCAAATTCAAAAGAACACGCCGCAAATAGATAACAAAGTGCAAGGAGAATAACGCAAATATCTTAAATGGATAAAAAGATTAATTGTAGAACAACATCATCTTTTCACTCCACTCCTGCCCCCAAACTCAGAATGAAACAATCTAATATCACGAGGAATGAATGAGTCCCTGAGTCTATTAGTGTTGCATCATGGGAGGAGCATCCGTGCTTCATCTGCTTCTCTGTTCACTGATGACAGTGTTCAGAGGATGACTGTCTTCATCCATGATTGACAGTAGTTTGTCCAGTGATCTCCTCTCAGCAACTGTCACCAGTGAGTCCAGCTTCAACCACAGAGCTCCTGATCAACCTGTCCAACCTGTTGACACTCCTCTTGGACACATTCCCACCCCAACACACCACAGCATGAATAGGACACTGGCCACCAATGCTTTAGGATTTTAGCTCCAATGGTTGGGACATGCTGTTTCCAGTTCAACTCTATTGAGTCCACTATTGAGCTGCTGGTAAAACACAAATAAGCCAATACTTAAACGCCTCAGCAGACCAGCTTCTGTAGAGATACTTTGAGCCTCCTTATCTCCCAAATCTCTGCCTCGCTCTAGATAATACAACAACAAGAATTCGAGGAAATACAGATTATGTCTGATAGCCATTTGATTTTGCTGAAAGTAGAGCAGTTGTTGCCTTTAGGTGAAACAGAAATAGATGGTTAACAATCCACATAGAGGCAAGAACGCACAAATCTTTTATCGCATCCTTCGGAGAAGAGGCGAGCGATGTTGTGGAGCAAATCATTCATGACTTTTAAAAGATGAAATTGATCAAATATGTGTTTAAAATATGTTTTGATTCCTCCATCATGAGATGCATGAATAATGCTACAAGGAATGACGCCCATGTATCTTCCTTTTTGAAATCCAGTAGAGGATATAGAGGTGATGTTGTAAACTTACAAAACAATAATTGTCTTGACCATTTAAGCATAAGGCATTTTATCGGGTTTGTTTAAGTTGTTTAAGCGCTTTGTGACCCTGGTCTGATAAAAGCGCTCTACACGTATTACTTACTTACTTACATTTTAAGGATCGTTATAACAAATGCAGGTTACTAGGAAACTAATCAGGAGTGAATTAACATTTGAAAAAAACTAAATGTAATTTGTCGTCATTCTTTCATTCCTTTCTCGTGCACTCGTCGGGTGAACTCTCCTCTCAAAATGCAGCAGACTGGCCTCCTGTCTGGCTTCCTGTTGCATGTCACTGCGGCAGATGGAAACGTCAATAGTGTTTAGGCTCATGAATTGTGCATGTGAGCGTGTGAAAAGTCTGACGACCATCCAGGGACCTGCCGTGATGACCGGACGACGCTGTGATTGATAATGAACCACTGGCAGTTCATTTACGTGAGCCGACAATTAGGTCGTTCGTTTAATGAACAAATGTATTTATTTGAATCGTCAATACATACAGGACAGAAGAGTGTGTCTTTTGCTATTGATCCACTCAACTTAAATTGTATCCACTCTAAACATGAGCCTTCCTACTTAAGCAGTCAAATCTTTAAAGTAGAAGCTTCATTAATTAGTGATGGGTGCTTCATGGAGCAGTGTCGTGCTGAGGTCAGTAGGTGGCGCCATCATTTCATTGATTAATTATTTTCTGCTCAATATTCAGCCTTTTTATCCGCTCTGAGTTTTGTTTTATCGACGTTTGGGTTCAGTCTTTTTTGGGAGTCGCTTTAGGTTTGAAGTAGTGGTGGATTAATGATCTACTAACTAAACTAGTATATTTTTCAAACTAAGAGGGCCTCATCTTCAGAGTCCACGAGATGGTAGTGATGTGTTGATGAAGCTTCATGAAACAGTGTCATTAACTTCAGAGTCCACTAGATGGTAGTGATGTGTTGATGAAGCTTCATGAAACAGTGTCATTATCTTCAGAGTCCACTAGATGGTAGTGATGTGTTGATGAAGCTTCATGAAACAGTGTCATTATCTTCAGAGTCCACTAGATGGTAGTGATGTGTTGATGAAGCTTCATGAAACAGTGTCATTATCTTCAGAGTCCACTAGATGGTAGTGATGTGTTGATGAAGCTTCATGAAACAGTGTCATTATCTTTAGAGTCCATTAGATGGTAGTGATGTGTTGATGAAGCTTCATGAAACAGTGTCATTATCTTCAGAGTCCACTAGATGGTAGTTATGTGTTGATGAAGCTTCATGAAACAGTGTCATTATCTTCAGAGTTCACTAGATGGCAGTGATGTGTTGATGAAGCTTCATGAAACAGTGTCATCATCTTCAGAGTCCACTAGATGGTAGTGATGTGTTGATGAAGCTTCATGAAACAGTGTCATTATCTTCAGAGTTCACTAGATGGCAGTGATGTGTTGATGAAGCTTCATGAAACAGCGTCATTATCTTCAGAGTTCACTAGATGGCAGTGATGTGTTGATGAAGCTTCATGAAACAGTGTCATTATCTTCAGAGTCCACTAGATGGTAGTGATGTGTTGATGAAGCTTCATGAAACAGTGTCATTATCTTCAGAGTTCACTAGATGGCAGTGATGTGTTGATGAAGCTTCATGAAACAGTGTCATTATCTTCAGAGTTCACTAGATGGCAGTGATGTGTTGATGAAGCTTCATGAAACAGTGTCATTATCTTCAGAGTCCACTAGATGGTAGTGATGTGTTGATGAAGCTTCATGAAACAGTGTCATTATCTTCAGAGTTTACTAGATGGCAGTGATGTGTTGATGAAGCTTCATGAAACAGTGTCATTATCTTCAGAGTCCACTAGATGGTAGTGATGTGTTGATGAAGCTTCATGAAACAGTGTCATTATCTTCATAGTCCACTAAATGGCATCTCTGCACAATTTCTCTTTGTTTTGAACAACCTACTGAAACACCATTTTTAAAGTGATGGCGCCACCTGCTGACCTCTGAACAACATGACACTGTTTCATGAAGCTTCATCTGACCACTAGTTTTGAAATGAAAAAAAATGAAATATTCTTTAAATCTGGCAACAACCTGGGATTCAGAGCATCTTTGTTGGAATTAGGAATATGATTATGTCATATCTTTTGTTCCCTAGTACTATTTGCATTGTGTACTGCTGGTTTGTTTTTTATTAGCTTGTTAATACCAAGATCATTGTTAACAGGACCAGTTGTATGATGCCAGTATAATGAACAAAAAAAAAAACGTATTCTGCGTTATAGTCTGAAATCTTAACAACATACAAGTTCATGCTGATGTTTCTTAATGTTATCTAAGTTTCTAAAAACACATATAAATCAGGCAAACTGTCAAAAGCATATGTGTCAAACTCGAGATGCTGACGGCCGCCAAGTCTTTGTTACCATGGCGACATATTGAGATGCTAGTATTTCAGATCAGGAACAGAGATTACTGATTTCAACATGTATAAATAGACCATAAATAACCGTAGAACTGATGTCGAAGAAAATAAACTTGACGTGTTTTGAAGTAGGAAAAATGCAGAGATAATCAAGACAAATGAAATGTCAAAGAAAGAAAACATAACATCACAGTCCGAGTCCTTCTTCCTGTTACAGACAGTTTGGTTAATACAAAATGTAGTTCCGGCTCTTGACCAGGGTTTGTTTTATATGGTAAAAGGTACATGAATCATTTTTAGGTTTCATTTAAAAGTTCAGTATTCATCTATTTCTTTTCTCACCATCTCATTAAACAAAGTTAAAAAACCAAAGTAAAGGATGAAAGACCGAGTCACATAAATACTGAAGGAGTTTCTATTTTTCTCCTCCTTAAGTGGAGACTTGAGTTCCCAGCAGGGAGATAATAGAAAGTAAAGGCCATAAATCAAGGACAGGATGTTTGTTCCGCCAAACGTAGCTGGATTCATTTACTCTCCGCGGTTCATGATGCAGCGTTTTCACTTTTCATTTATTCAGCTGCAAATACACTCTGTGTTCACACAGGTGGAAGATGGACGGACCATAGCTGGTGTTTGTTTGTGAACATGTTATTGATGCTTTCATTTCTGCGTCAAATAAATCCGCCACACCTTTGTTTCCTTCATGTTGTGGCACTCGCTGCTTCAAGACTTGTAGCTCAAGGCGTATAAATAGTCGGCGTGTAATCCACTGTTCAACAACCTCCCGTGGTTTGAGGTGTCGGAGAGTTTGGCAGTAATTCCGGAACATTCTTTATTTCCCGTCTGAAATACAGCCTACACACTTTCCACTTCTTCAAGTCGTTCCTCCTCCCAGACTGATCATGTCAATCAAGCCCGCGGTTCATGCCCACACCGTCCCAGATGGCATCTAATCTGACTCCTCGAGTTCAAAAAAAGACTTGTGTGGGTCGACCACATGTGTGGGAGGATTTCAGCAGAACATTTAAAATAAATAAATTCATCCATTAATAATATTTGACGGTAAAGTAACCAACACGCCTCGCAGTATCGTTAGAGCGGCTGAACCGAGCAACCACTAATCAGAGGTGATCTTTAAAAATCCCTCTGAAGCTGCACCAGTTGATTTGGCCCCGAGCGGTTCATTTACAAAACCCCCGGTGGAGGAACAAGTCTCACACAGAATGACTGCAACGTTGCAGGTCGATGTAGGTTCTTATTCACCCGTGCAATTAAATGCTGTGGAGACATTTAAAAGATCAAAACCTCATTCCAGTCGCCTGGTGAAAATCCTCTACAAACGGTTTTTATTAACTATTTAAGTCACCAAACACTAGTGATGAGTTGATGAGGCTTCATGAAACAGCATATATCATGATACAGTGTCTTCCTTTTGAAAGACCAATAGATGGCACTTTAATTATTTATCAGGTCTTATTGAATTAGTAAATCAGAGACGAAGACTATAAAGCAGAAATAGCCTTTGGAAGACACAAACAAGAAGGATCTGTCTTGCCTGCAGTTCATACTAAACTCTGCTGTCGCTCTAGTAGAAGAACTCACATTCCCCCGATCCTTCAAACTCTTCACTGGCTGCCAGTTTCTTTCAGGATCATTTTTAAATTCTGGTTCTTACTTTCAGATCTATTCATGGTCAGACCTTCCATCAGTGATCTGATCCAGACTTACACCCCAGCTCGGGCTCTGAGGTCTGTGGATCAGAATCTACTGATGGTTCCTGAACTTCCGGACCAGAGGAGAGAAATCCTTCCAGACTGTTGCTCCTAAGCTTTGGAACCATCTCTGTGTTTGATGATCTACTGACTCCTTCAAGAAACATCTGTGTTTGATGATCTACTGACTCCTTCAAGAAACATCTGTGTTTGATGATCTACTGACTCCTTCAAGAAACATCTGTGTTTGATGATCTACTGACTCCTTCAAGAAACATCTGTGTTTGATGATCTACTGACTCCTTAAAGAAACATCTGTGTTTGATGATCTACTGACTCCTTCAAGAAACATCTGTGTTTCATGATCTACTGACTCCTTCAAGAAACATCTGTGTTTCATGATCTACTGACTCCTTCAAGAAACATCTGTGTTTGATGATCTACTGACTCCTTCAAGAAACATCTGTGTTTGATGATCTACTGACTCCTTCAAGAAACATCTGTGTTTGATGATCTACTGACTCCTTCAAGAAACATCTGTGTTTGATGATCTACTGACTCCTTCAAGAAACATCTGTGTTTGATGATCTACTGACTCCTTCAAGAAACATCTGTGTTTGATGATCTACTGACTCCTTCAAGAAACATCTGTGTTTGATGATCTACTGACTCCTTCAAGAAACATCTGTGTTTGATGATCTACTGACTCCTTCAAGAAACATCTCAACAGACTTTTATTTGAGCTTTTCCTTGATTCTCTGAGACTCCTGTGTTTGTCTCAGTATTATCTTGACCTTTTAAGCATAGATTTTATTGAGTATTGTTTTATTTGTTAAAGCGCTCTACAAATATTACTTCCTTACTTACTTTGAAAATGAATACATTGTATTATGATACCTCATGAGCTGTTTCACGAGGCCTCGTCAACACATGACAACCAAACACTGACATGCTTAAGAGAAGTAGTACAAACTACTTTTTTCAGTAACTGGTTACTATTTCAAAACCAGTAATCATTTGTGATGGTCTAATGAAACATCACATCATTTTTAAAGTGATGGTGCCACCTACTGACCTGTGAACAACATGACACTGTTTCATGAAGCTTCATCAACACATCAGAGGGATCAATAAAGTTGTATCCATCCATCCATCCATCCATCCATCCATCCATCCATCCATCCATCCATCCATCCATCCATCCATCCATCCATCCATCCATCCATCCATCCATCCATCCATCCATCCATCCAAAACAAATGTGTTTCCATAATAACACATGCATCACCTTGACCCAGAGACAACACAAGGGTTCCCAGATGTAGGATACTCATGAAGAACCTACTTATGATGTTACTGCATTCATTCGTTTCTAAAATGTACCTTTGAAATGTTTTATAAGGAATATAGTATCAAGCAGTATTTTATCAACGTATGGTAGTAACTCCATAACTACCACTATAGGCTACACGTTTATGTTACTTATGAATAAAACATATTTGAGGAATATTTTCATGCAATATTTACATTATATTAATATAAATATTTAATATTGTTGAAGGCAGCTGTTGTAACTCAGTTTATTTACAAGTAAGTTGTCAGTAAGCTGATTACTTTTCATAGCCACAAGATAATTTCTGTTTTAATCCTACATTTGCTTTTTATCCCCTCGTTTTACATTCATCCGTCAGCAGGAAGAAAGCTTCAGGGATATTTTGTTACTTAACGATTCCATCCGGGAAGATTTTTCTTCTTAAAAAATCCCAAACACTGAGTCGTAATGTTTGCTCTGGAAAACAGGTTCTAAATAAACATTTAGCTGAAACATGTTGCTTCCGTCGCTGAAACAGTGATACGAACCCGTGTGTTGCAGAAGAAAATAGATGGTGTTAGCTGGATTATGGCTACAGAACATAAATAATTCATGCAACAATAGCTCCTCGCTCCCTGAAGCTCAACATCTAAATCTAATTACTGCATAAGTCATACATTACACACGCTGGATCTGAACACAGCGGGAATGACCCACAGCATGTTTGATGATCCTCCGCGTTCAACACTTTTAAAGTTATTATATTGAACCAACTTTTGGAAAGAGCAAATGTGTGTTATATGTTGTGCGCATGTGTGTAGTCTCTCAACTGTGTGAGGCTATCACAGTCAACAGGAGGTGCTTTTCCCAAGAATTTATAAATCCTGGTAAATATAACAACTTCTTGTCAGCAAAGCAATCTTTGAGCAAAACAATATTAATGTCAGAAAATGATACAAAGACCAACCACGTGACTACTGTGATCGGTCAGGAGTTACCTGCCTCAGCGTAAAGCTATTCTCTGGAGACCATTAGAGCGGGAGATTAAGGATTACAAAATTAACAAAATATAATCTTTCATTCTCTCTTTTTCAATACACAAAGAAGGTTAATGTTGCATTTCACCCAAATTTAGATCAATAAAGTGTTATCCATCCATCCATCCATCCATCCATCCATCCATCCATCCATCCATCCATCCATCCATCCATCCATCCATCCATCCATCCATCCATCCATCCATCCATCCATCCATCCATCCATCCATCCATCCACCTGAAAATAGCAGACAATAACAGCAAGTTTCATAAAAGCAGGAACTAGAACAAAGTGCAAATGAAAAGAGAAAAGTGCAAAGAGATAATAAAGCGCAAATAAAAAGAGCAAAAGACAGAGATAACAAAGTGCAAATAAAAAGAGCCAAGTGAAGATAAAAAAGAGCAAAAGGCAAAGAGATAACAAAGTGCAAATAAGAAGAGCAAAAGGCAAAGAGATAACAAAGTTCAAATAAGAAGAGCAAAAGGCAAAGAGATAACCAAGTGCAAATAAGAAGAGCAAAAGGCAAAGAGATAACCAAGTGCAAATAAAAAGAGCAAAGTGAAGATAAAAAAGAGCAAAAGGCAAAGAGATAACAAAGTGCAAATAAGAGGAGCAAAAGGCAAAGAGATAACCAAGTGAAAATAAAAAGAGCAAAGTGCAAATAAAAAGAGCAAAGTGAAAATATAAAGAGCAAAGTGAAAATAAAGAGCAAAAGGCAAAGAGATAACAAAGTGCAAATAAAAAGAGCAAAAGGCAAAGAGATAACAAAGTGCAAATAAAAAGAGCAAAAGGCAAAGAGATAACCAAGTGAAAATAAAAAGAGCAAAGTGCAAATAAAAAGAGCAAAGTGAAAATATAAAGAGCAAAGTGAAAATAAAGAGCAAAAGACAAAGAGATAACAAAGTGAAAATAAAGAGCAAAAGGCAAAGAGATAACAAAGTGCAAATAAAAAGAGCAAAAGGCAAAGAGATAACCAAGTGAAAATAAAAAGAGCAAAGTGCAAATAAAAAGAGCAAAGTGAAAATATAAAGAGCAAAGTGAAAATAAAGAGCAAAAGACAAAGAGATAACAAAGTGCAAATAAAAAGAGCAAAAGGCAGAGATAATAAAGTGCAAATAAAAAGAGCAAAAGGCAAAGAGATAACCAAGTGCAAATAAAAAGAGCATTGATCAAGGAGAAAAACACAAAGATCTTAAAAAAGATACAAAGATTAACATAGAATACATAACCTACTAAATACATCTGGCTCGGCTTTAGGATCAGGTTGAACTACTCGGAGAAGTATTATCTGATAAAAAATAACTAAATGTATTACTTAAAATGTGAATTCTTTGCCATGTTTTCTCTCTGAGGCTATGATAGTTGTTTTATTTTGATCATTAAACCTGATGAAGGATGAAAATGTTTTAAGTTCTCTCTCAATCCAGGACACATCCTTGTCTTCACAACAGAGTTTCTGCAATGTATCTTTTATCTAGTCATAAAAATGAAACCCTAAACCCTGTTTTCTGCGTTACGACACACAACATCGTCTCACTAAACACACCACCTGCAGCTGTTCAGCAGAGACTTGTTTTTGTTTATTTTTTCAGCTACCTAGGAAACCATAAAAAAATAAATAAAATGTAACTTTTGCATTTCTCTTGCTCAAAAACATGCAGCTTAATTCCATATTGAGTGGACAGAAGGTACATCTTCCATGAGCGATCTGTGCGGCTGCTTCTGTTGCTGCGTCTGAATAGTTAAGAAATAAAAGATGTAGAAAAGCTGTGTGTGCTGCTCTTTGACTGGATTCTTACCAAAGTATGGATAATGAAGAATGAAAAAAAACAGAAACGTTGTTCAAGGCTTCTGTTAATTTAATTCACAAACACTATCGATTTGCAAAAGTCAAACGCTTCAATTTTTATTATTTATTGTTGCTAAAGAAAGGTCAACATTACCTGTGACGAGGACCTTGAAGCACTGACGCCGACACACCGGGTTGCAGCTCGCACTCCTGCCAAAATGATGCTCTTTAGATCTGAAGACAAGCCTGACATTTCCACCGTCAGTGAACTGTTTGAGCGACGGGCTCGTACATCACTTTTGTGTCGTAGTCAGTAGCGATGAGCTGACGAAGCTTCGTGAACAGATGTTTTATTGAAACCTACTGAACCCTTAGAGATACGACACAGTTTCACGAAGCTTAGTCAGTCTATCGCTAGTTGTCAATCAACAGGTTGGACGATTTGTGAAGTCGGAAGTAAAACCGAAGGGACCTTGAGTTCCCAGAAAGGCACTTTAAAATAAAATGTATTATTATTCAAAAATGTCCAAAAAGAGAGAGTGACAGGCTCTCAAATGAAGGTCAGAGTTTCGAGGAGTGTCATCAAACCGCCACCAGGATTCAGTTGTAAATGCGGCTTCTAAAAGGTAATTGAGAAATCATGATTTTCATAGACTGACACATTGATAACAAAAACGCTTCAGAACCATCTCATTGAATGTTGCTTCACGCTGGGATCATCGTGTCTCAATTATGAAGCGGGAGCCGAACAAATCTGTGTGTAAAACAAACAGCAGGACACTTTTTCATTCATCGGGTGTAGAGTTTGTGTGAATTCATGCATGCACTAACACAACGTTTGTCACTATTAAAAATGAAAAATGTATTTCATATCACTCTCTGTTATGAGATCTGAAGATGCGTTTGAAAACCGTGATTTGAACATAAATAAACTAAATCATATTTAATGAAAGTAGTTGACATTAGCAGGTTTAAAATCCATATTATGTTTATGATTGTGAATTATTGAATGTTATAGATTTACACACACAGTCCATCACAATCTTTGTTGCTAGTGATGTCAGAACAAAACGGGAAGTTTACGTTGTGAAGTGGAAATGACAAGGATGCCATAGGCGATGAGTCATAGTGTAGAATGTTAATCAAATAATAATAAAACATACATTGAAGTGCTGCATTTGACTCTGTTGACACCAAATTCTTCTACAAAGATTAGAAAACCATATAGACATACAGAACTGCTCTAAACTGGTTTAAATCTTACCTGTCAGGTAGAAAGCACTATGTACATGTCAACCACCTCTCATCGACACACACTAAGCTCAGCTATGGTGTCCCAAAGGGTTCTGTTCTTGGTCCAATCCTATTCCCAATATATATGCTCCAACTAGGGGACTTGATCAGAAGACACTCTATAAACTTTCACTGTTATGCTGATGACACCCAACTCTACTTGTCAATAAAGCCAGATGAAAGAAATCAGCTACACAACAACTGTCCTGTATTACGGATATCAAGTCCTGGATGACCGAAAACTTCCTCCTACTGAACTCGAACAAAACCGATGTTCTATAGTTGGTCCACAAAATCTCAGACAATCATTAACTAATGATCTAGCTTTACATAACGGACTTGCTCCTGCTACTAGACCCACTGTAAAGAATCTGGCTGTCTTCTTTGACGAGGACTTATCATTTAACCCACATATAAAACAAATCTCACAGACCGTCTACTTCCACCTTCGTAACATTTCAAAGATCAGGCACTTCCTTCCTTTGGATGTTGTGAGAAACTCATCCCTGCTTTTGTTACCTCCAGACTATTGTAACTCTCTTCTGTCGGGATGTTCTAAGAAGTCTCTCAGAATCTTCAGCTCATTCATAACTAAAGACTAAGAGGCGCGAACACATTTCCCC
>NC_141828.1:537500-580000 GCF_982586985.1 Callionymus lyra
GCCGTGTGTGTGTGTGTGTGTGTGTGTGTGGGGGGGTGTGTGTGGGAGGGGGTGTCGCAATAAAGCAAAGAGCAAACAGCTGATGAGGTTTTGTTTTATAGGATCCACAACTACTTTCAGGAGAAATCATTTGCATCCCTGCTGTTCTTTCTATCAACTGATTAGTTTCTTTGCAGCACTTTGCTTGTACCCGCTCGACAGGGGTCCGTTTATTGAAGTGGTCTGAGGATTGGTGGACTTGGGGCTGCTGTGGGCGGGGGTTGTCTCTCCACCCTCAACATTCTGAACGTATCAGTTCGACAGATGACGAATTTATGAATGGGATTTTTTACACTATACACTGAAAAAAACTAAAATCCAAGTCAATCTTAAAGATGTTTTCAAGATGTTGACGATGATCGATAGTTAGAAAGACTTCTAAATAATAATGAGTAACTGAAAAGTATATTTTCATCATCTTACTGGAATCTTTTTTTTCTTGTATCGAGGGATTTTTGTAATAAAAAAGTGAAAAATTTGGTTTGAATTAAAATGTATGTTTTGGGTGATTATTTATCTACAGTATATCTTCAGTTTTTTTGCAATGGCATTGAAACATCATACATGTTTTCAAATATTAATGGTAGTGATGTGTATTAGAAAGAAGCAGGATATATGTGTAGTATTGTCAAGTACTTGACTCTGGTGTTGTGATAGTGTAGTAACAAGTATATATGTGTAGTATTGTCCAGTACTTGACTCTGGTATTGTGATAGTGTAGTAACAAGTATATATGTGTAGTATTGTCCAGTACTTGACTCTGGTGTTGTGATAGTGTAGTAACAAGTATATATGTGTAGTATTGTCCAGTACTTGACTCTGGTGTTGTGATAGTGTAGTAACAAGTATATATGTGTAGTATTGTCCAGTACTTGACTCTGGTGTTGTAGAATTTACAGTACAAATATGTCTAAACATCAGCCATAAAAACGCCTGGGGTCAACTGTATCCTCTCGTCCACAGTCACCTCCCAGGATTTCATTATTCCTCTAACTGCGGATGACACTGAAGTGTAACACAAAAAGAAACAACTTGATCGCCTTTTATATTTGCATTTTTTCAATTTTCAATAAAAAAAAAAACATATATATTTTATTTTTATTTTCTGACTACAAACCATAAAATAACTATGATTAAGTAAAAAACTGAAAATAGATATTGTAATATTTATGTGTCTCTTATGTCTATTATATTTCCTTACACTCCAAATGAGTGGTGTCATGACATAGAGAGAATAAAAAAGACCCCTGCTTCGTAGAATGACCAAAATGTAATAAAATAGTTCAATCAATATTTCACTAATGGCTGCACACGGTCTGCTCTGAAGGCTCAAATTCAACTCTAACGAGAGGCTGAGATGTTAGAGTGAGTTTCCGTGTCTTGAAGTGCGATTATGATATATTTCCCCTCTGATGTTGAAACATTATTTCATCTTTTAAATCCATACATTTCTGGCCAGATTTGGACGTGAAGCCGCTCTCTGAGTTATTCCCGACAATCCATCTTCCTTTTGGTGTAACAGTGTTAGTGGATTTATGTGTCTGCGCCGAACAAGAGCGCTCACTCCTCGCGGACAAAGACCACCGTAAAATATACATGCGCACACACACACCCTCACACACACACACACACACACACACACACACACACACACACACACACACCCTCACACACACACACACACACACACACACACACACACACACACACACACACACACACACACACACACACACGCCCTCACACCTACACACACACACACACACACACACACACACACACACACACACACACACACACACACCCTCACACACACACACACACACCCTCACACACACACACACACACACACACACACACACCCTCACACCCACACACACACACCCTCACACCCACACACACACACACACACACACACACACACACACACACACACACACCCTCACACCCACACACACACACCCTCACACCCACACACACACACACACACACACACACGTTCTGGCACACGTGCAGGGTTTTCATTAGCTAGAAAGTTTCCAGGGCTGCAGGTTCTAGTCCTTCAGAGGAGGATGAGAACATGAAAGTGTTGTTGTTGTTTGTTCTCTTTCTTCTCTGAAGACTTCTTCTCTGGACTGATCCCTCGTTCGCCCCCCGTAGACCTTCAAGACCCTGAAAAACTCCCTTAAACCCTGCAGAGCTTCTATTGTATTCCCAGCCTCTGCCCTCTCGGTCCCCGGAGACTCTCACTGGAATGTTTCCATTCCCAAGGATTCCGAAAAAAAAAAAAAAAAGCCTGGTCAGTGTGTGTTTGTGTAGAAAAATGTACAAGTGGAAACTAATTGCATGTGTGTTTTAATTTGTGTGTGTGCGGCGAGTGTGCGCTCGGTGGTGCGGTCTGGTGTGTTGCTATCGATCCGTTCTCTACTCCATCATTGGTTATCGGAGAAGGCGGAAAGCCCTGCTCGCCGCACATTACTCACCGTCCTCCAAAAGTGCACGTACGCATGCACGTGTTTTTGTGGCCAACTGAACAAAATGTATTCAGATGAACCCGAATCACAGTGGGAGGTGCGAGATCACAGGAGGGTTCTGGTCGTCTCGTGCTCGTCCATCGTCACATCTGCCCGCCGTTCGCTTCTGATTGACAGGCTGTAGGAGAGCCAACCAGCTGAGAGATGTTCTCGAGCTGAGGCTGAGAATTCAAGATTTGTTTTGTTGACGACACACAGAGAGAGGTTTGCAGCAGGTGTCGACGATAGTTCCTGAAGACACGTCACCTGGACTGAAACTATACGCAGATCTCATCAATGTTCCTCCAGAAAAGATAGGCAAAGGGTTTTTCGGCAGTTGTATGTTTTATTTAGTGAGTATGTTTTTTAAAATAAAGTGAATTGGTCATAATTAATCATGATTAATCGATGTGTTGATGAAGCTTCATGAAGCAGTGTCAACAGGTTGGACAGGTTGATCAGGAGCTCTGTGGTTGAAGCTGGACTCACTGGTGACAAGAGAGAAGATCTCTGGACAAACTACAGTTTATCGTCTGAACACTGTCATCAGTGAGCAGAGAAGCAGATGCAGCACGAATGCTCCTCCCATGATGCAACACTAATAGACTCAGGGACTCATTCCTCATGTTATTAGATTGTTTAATTCTGAGTTTGGAGGCAGAAGTGGAGCAAAAAGATGATGATATTCTATGTTAATCTTTGTATCGTTTGTCTTTGTTATTTTTCTTTGATCTATGTTCTTTATACTTTAGATTTAGACTCTGTCATCTTTGTATTGCTGTGAGCTGGAAAAACAAGTTCCCCAAGGAGACCTCCAGAGGGATCAATAAAGTTTTATTTAGCAAATATAAAAAGCATGGATCAAATGAGAAAAACACAAGATCATCTTTTCATTTCTGGCCCCAAACTCAGAATTAAACAGTTTAATAGCACGAGGAATGAATGAGTCCCTGAGTCTATTGGTGATGCATCATGGGAGGAGCATTCGTGCTCCATCTGTTCACTGATCATCTGTTCAGAGGATGATGTCATCCATGATGGACAGTAGTTTGTCAAGAGATCTTCTCTCTCGTCACCAGTGAGTCCAGCTTCATGATGGTTGAATACATGAATAGATGATCCAACAGTTAGCTCGCTCCAGCAGGAGTCCAGGATTGTAGTCTGACAGGTTCTAGTGGAGAAACCCAGTAGTTTTTGGGGCTGCAGAACTTTTTATAATGATGACTGCAGTCACACCAGCTGGATCATCAACTTTCGTTAAAGTCAGCCAAGACGCTGCTGGAGTTCCAGAGCTTTATGGGTAATAAAGTTCTTTAAGTCTATTGACTTCACACAAGAACCGCGGGAGTCGTCGAGTGTTTGAGCAGAATACAGGTGTAACATTGTTTCTTTGATGGTTTTGTAAGAGTAGTACCACAGTTTTCTCTTCAATACTGTCACTGTACTTTACTTTTTCAAACACCCACATTTGACTCCACTTTTATTACAAGAAATGACACTCGTCGTTCACGTTTAGATTAAAATAATACATAAAAAACAAAAACTATTGAACGCATTCGTTCGCCACGTCGTCACCAAGAATAGAAGATATTCATAAAACACCGTCTCCATGGAAACATGCCTGTTCATGATACACTTAGTGTCGCTATGGAAACTGTTCGTAACCATTTACCTGCTATTTAATCATCTCTATTTATGACAAACTCCATTGTTCCTCAGTGAAACGAGCACGACATCTACGTTTGTATGCATTTTCCCATCAGCCCTTGCTGCTTTTTCCCAGTGTCTGGTGTCAGACGTTGAATGTCAAGAGGACTTTCTGATGAACTTTAAACCTGGCGTCTGCTGGGAAGCAGCATGGTGGGACATCTGTCACAATACACACACACACACACACACACACACACACACACACACACACACACACACACACACACACACACACACACACTGAAAAGACAGAGAGCTCAGGGCAACAGGTGTGTTTCCCTCCTCCCTTAAGTGTTTCCACATAATGTTTCCCTCAATTTCTCTCCTTTTCTTTTTGATGTCGCTCATTCATCTCTGCTCTTCAACTATAACGGCCCTAATTTGGGAAACTATGCGCACCACAATATTTATCCTCATTACCCTCGATGGCGTAGTTCCCGCCACAAATCCTGGTTTCTCATTTTTCAAATTTTTTCCCACTTCACCTCGTTGGGTTTTTATTCCACTCGGAACGAAAATAAATAATTATTTCACCAGTTCAAGTGTTAAATAACGGCTGAGGTCGACGTGTGATTAATAACGCATCAATATGTTTTAAAACTCTTAGAATAATAGAATCAAAAATGCTTTACTTGACCCAGAGCAACACAAATAAATATAATTTATAGACAAAGATAATTGTTTAAAATGATCGAACGCTTGTCAATCACAGGCCACTTGACCTCTGTATGTTTTTTTTTTTTAATGTGTTCACAAAATAACAGGAAATGTTGATAATGTGAAAACATACAGGTAGTGATGTGTTGATGAAGCTTCATGAAACAGAATCATGTTGTTCAGAGGTCAGTAGGTGGCGCCATCACTTTAAAAATGTTTCATTAGAACAGTTGAATAAAAAGACAAAAGAAATGAGTGCAGAGAAACCTAGTGGACTCTGAAGATAATGACACTGTTTCATGAAGCTTCATCAACACATCACTACCATCTAGTGGACTCTGAAGATAATGACACTGTTTCATGAAGCTTCATCAACACATCACTACCATCTAGTGGACTCTGAAGATAATGACACTGTTTCATGAAGCTTCATCAACACATCACTACCATCTAGTGGACTCTGAAGATAATGACACTGTTTCATGAAGCTTCATCAACACATCACTGCCATCTAGTGGACTCTGAAGATAATGACACTGTTTCATGAAGCTTCATCAACACATCACTACCATCTAGTGGACTCTGAAGATAATGACACTGTTTCATGAAGCTTCATCCACACATCACTACCATCTAGTGGACTCTGAAAATAATGACACTGTTTCATGAAGCTTCATCCACACATCACTACCATCTAGTGGACTCTGAAGATAATGACACTGTTTCATGAAGCTTCATCAACACATCACTACCATCTAGTGGACTCTGAAGATAATGACACTGTTTCATGAAGCTTCATCAACACATCACTACTTACAGGTGATTAAATCTTCTTGTTTAAAGGTTTTCATGGTGATCATGGCACACAATCTAGTGATATGTTTTAAGTATTAATAAATAAAAGTAAAATAAATAAATGCTATAATGTTGTCTCCAAAAATACACAGTATTTAGTATTATGACCGCTGGTAGGCACACGTGGTAACTCACTCCTCCAGAACCACAAACCCTTGTGAAACTTCTGTTCAATCTGGGTCGCAACCGATGACCTATCGTGGATTAACCTCTTTTAAAAAGCTCCAGTTTCACAAGTCTGTCGTCTGCTCATTTGTGAATCCCCGCGGTCGTTCCCGGTGATATTCCCAGCAGATTGCGCTATCAAACCTGTTTCCCTGCAGACACTGTCCTGCTTCTGTTCCCTACTTGCTCTGTCCTGGTTCAGTAATAATAGCATGTGCCTCTGGCGACGTCTACAAAAGTTTGACATGAGAGGAGACGAGGACTTTCACTTGTCACTGGATTTTTGACCATTAACTTTCAAACGAGTGACACGTCCGTGTGGATTCTTCCTCAAGCGTGTTTTTCCAGGAACAGCGAGGGTGTGTCTCTGTGAAAAGGTTTGCACGTTGGATAGGTGCTGCAATAGCTCAACATTCGTTGACTTCCTCTCTCCAGGCCTTGTATTTTCTGGATTAGCTAAATCTCTGGACACACAGAGCTTAGCAAAAGCTTTAAGATCCAAAGATACTCTTTAGAGCTTTAGCTTTCTCATATGATGATGACTCAGCGGGTTTTTCTACCGTTCCAGGGGACCCTCAGTTGACTTTGTAGAAGAATGTTTCGTAGGTTTGTCTTCGAAAATGTACTTTTGAACTTATTATTTAAGTTTTGTCTGTTGTTTTTCACTGTTGCTTTTGACTAGTGATGTGTTGATGAAGCTTTGTGAAACAGTGTCATGTTGTTCAGAGGTCAGTAGGTGGCGCCATCACTTTAGAAATTATGTTTCATTAGAACAGTTGTTCAAAACAAAGGAAAATAGTGCAGAGACGCCATCTAGTGGACTCTGAAGATAATGACACTGTTTCACGAAGCTTTTGTCAAGT
Source organism: Callionymus lyra (assembly GCF_982586985.1). NCBI lineage: Eukaryota > Metazoa > Chordata > Actinopteri > Syngnathiformes > Callionymidae > Callionymus > Callionymus lyra. Next base: position 544,303 of record NC_141828.1, read on the forward strand.
CAGCAGTCTCAGAAAAAAAATCTCAGCAACTCTTTGTCGTTCCTGTTTCCTCTTTTTCTAGTTCATAATTTTTCAAATCTGAACCTGTTTTGAATAAAACATAAAGTGTGTGTTCGCCTGGACACACACACTCACACACAAACAAAATGACTCCAGGGCCAACAGTTTCCATGTTGGTCCCCCTTTGGCCCCTCACACACTTCTCAAACGATCACTTTACTACAGCAACATCGTTTCAATGTTTCCACAAATGCAGCATTTATTAAACTGGTACATCAAAGCGACAATTATTTTTTGCAGGAGAACAAACTTGGCTTTTGTCTAAATAACGTTAAGTTGCATTACTTTTGTGAGACCAGCCATATATTGAAGGATTTATTGTAATTACCAAACTGACAGAAGACAAACACATGGTTAACTGCTAGATTAACAGAAATCTGCTCCTACACCAGTTAACCATTTCATTGATTGTCATAATATTTCCTGTTGTTTTTTAACTTACGTGGTGAGTTACGGTGTGACGAGGATACATCACTGTTAATATTCCTGAACGAGAAGCGAAAAAAAGACAAAGATGACGACTTTAATCAAGACGGTTTATATTAATTAAATGTACATTCATTCATGTTAATCGAGCGACAAGATTCATTATGTTTATTATTGTCAACCATAAAATCAGTCATTATTACAGAAGCCATAACAAGCAGTTTTATTACCTTCCATAAAACCCATGACGACAGTTGCTACGATGTCGCTCGTAACATCGAGACCTACTGTAGTGGGACTGTATTCTTGAGCCACCTGCAAAACCTCCACTGTTGCTATAATCTCCAAAGAATCTATGATTCAGCGTCATGAAACAGTGTCATTATCTTCAGAGTCCACTAGATGGTAGTGATGTGTTGATGAAGCTTCATGAAACAGTGTCATTATCTTCAGAGTCCACTAGATGGTAGTGATGTGTTGATGAAGCTTCATGAAACAGTGTCATTATCTTCAGAGTCCACTAGATGGTAGTGATGTGTTGATGAAGCTTCATGGAACAGTGTCATTATCTTCAGAGTCCACTAGATGGTAGTGATGTGTTGATGAAGCTTCATGAAACAGTGTCATTATCTTCAGAGTCCACTAGATGGTAGTGATGTGTTGATGAAGCTTCATGGAACAGTGTCATTATCTTCAGAGTCCACTAGATGGTAGTGATGTGTTGATGAAGCTTCATGGAACAGTGTCATTATCTTCAGAGTCCACTAGATGGTAGTGATGTGTTGATGAAGCTTCATGGAACAGTGTCATTATCTTCAGAGTCCACTAGATGGTAGTGATGTGTTGATGAAGCTTCATGGAACAGTGTCATTATCTTCAGAGTCCACTAGATGGTAGTGATGTGTTGATGAAGCTTCATGAAACAGTGTCATTATCTTCAGAGTCCACTAGATGGTAGTGATGTGTTGATGAAGCTTCATGAAACAGTGTCATTATCTTCAGAGTCCACTAGATGATAGTGACGTGTTGTTGAAGCTTCATGAAACAGTGTCATTATCTTCAGAGTCCACTAGATGGTATTGATGTGTTGATGAAGTTTCATGAAAAAGTGTCATTGTCTTCAGAGTCCACTAGATGGTAGTGATGTGTTGATGAAGCTTCATGAAACAGTGTCATTATCTTCAGAGTCCACTAGATGGCACCACCTACTGACCTCTGAACAACATGACACTGCTTCATGAAGCTTCATCAACACATCAATACTGTAAGGACTATAATAACGAACAATACTCACACGACCATGTCATCATGAACCATCAACAGCCTTGTCAACACCATGTGTAAGTCGTCTGAAAAGCTTAAAACATAAATAAGGCAATACATCAGCCTTGTTACGACGTACAGTCCAGGTTTAGATCTCATAGAATCACTCGACCTGAATGCTTTTTCTATTAAGGACAACAAACTGTGACTTTGCATTAATGTCTTGCTCACGTGAACTACGTCAGGGTTTAACTCCCACATGAAAAGCTCTGACCCTCATTTGTTCAGATTAAAAGCAAGAGTCGTAGTGCAGAGAAACGAGAGGAATCAGAGGGCAGTGCATTAAAAATAACCTTTGGTTTATGTTTTCTGGGCTGATACGAAGCATGACACGGTCACAGTGTTCCGCAGTCCAGCGTCAGAAGTCGCATCAGCCTCCAGCTTCTGTTCCAGGACCAGATGGGAACACTGGGCCAAATCTATCTAGTGATGTGTTGATGAAGCTTCATGAAGCAGTATGTTCTATGATAATTCGTTCAAAACAAATAGTGCAGAGACACCATCTAGTGGACTCTGAAGATAATGACACTGTTTCATGAAGCTTCATCAACACATCACTACCATCTAGTGGACTCTGAAGATAATGACACTGTTTCATGAAGCTTCATCAACACATCACTACCATCTAGTGGACTCTGAAGATAATGACACTGTTTCATGAAGCTTCATCAACACATCACTACCATCTAGTGGACTCTGAAGATAATGACACTGTTTCATGAAGCTTCATCAACACATCACTACCATCTAGTGGCCTCTGAATATAATGACACTGTTTCATGAAGCTTCATCAACACATCACTACCATCTAGTGGACTCTGAAGATAATGACACTGTTTCATGAAGCTTCGTCAACACATCACTACCATCTAGTGGACTCTGAAGATAATGACACTGTTTCATGAAGCTTCATCAACACATCACTACCATCTCGTGGACTCTGAAGATAATGACACTGTTAATGACGTTTCATCAACACATCACTACCATCTAGTGGACTCTGAAGATAATGACACTGTTTCATGAAGCTTCATCAACACATCACTACCATCTAGTGGACTCTGAAGATAATGACACTGTTTCATGAAGCTTCATCGACACATCACTACCATCTAGTGGACTCTGAAGATAATGACACTGTTTCATGAAGCTTCATCGACACATCACTACCATCTAGTGGACTCTGAAGATAATGACACTGTTTCATGAAGCTTCATCGACACATCACTACCATCTAGTGGACTCTGAAGATAATGACACTGTTTCATGAAGCTTCATCAACACATCACTACCATCTCGTGGACTCTGAAGATAATGACCCTGTTAATGAAGTTTCATCAACACATCACTACCATCTAGTGGACTCTGAAGATAATGACACTGTTTCATGAAGCTTCATCAACACATCACTACCATCTAGTGGCCTCTGAAGATAATGACACTGTTTCATGAAGCTTCATCGACACATCACTACCATCTAGTGGACTCTGAAGATAATAACACTGTTTCATGAAGCTTCATCAACACATCACTACCATCTAGTGGACTCTGAAGATAATGACACTGTTTCATGAAGCTTCATCAACACATCACTACCATCTAGTGGCCTCTGAAGATAATGACACTGTTTCATGAAGCTTCATCAACACATCACTACCATCTAGTGGACTCTGAAGATAATAACACTGTTTCATGAAGCTTCATCAACACATCACTACCATCTAGTGGACTCTGAAGATAATAACACTGTTTCATGAAGCTTCATCACTAGTTCATAGTTCACCGGCTCATTGACTCTCGCTGAAGAAACAAGCGGCTGCAGTATTTGATCATGAAGCGCACTTTCATCGTCCCCCAGTCAAAGGCAACAGTCGTCCGAGGGGAACCGTTAATCCAGTTGGAACCGACTTCTCTTCGTGAGTTTGTCTTATTCGAATCGGGAGTTGATGACGGTGGCGTGTGTGGCCGCGAGGAGCGACCTGCGCTGTCATCTTTTATTCATCCTCCACTCAGCAAATCCATATTTCATATCCTTCGCCGGGTCCATACGTCGCTGTGCGAGCTCTGTTGGATGCGACGGGGGCACCGGGGGCACCAGGGGCACCAGGGGCACCAGGGGCACCAGGGGCACCAGGGGCACCAGGGGCACCAGGGGCACCAGGGGCACCAGGGGCACCAGGGGCACCAGGGGCACCAGGGGCCCCGGAGCCACACGCCCATGGTAAAGGTGTCGGTGAAATAAAAGACTTTCACTTGTCGATAGACGGAACACTTTTTGTTTGCGTCACCGGCCTCCGCTGTCGCTAGTGTTTGAGTCTCTGAATGGAAAGTTAATTGTTTGATCCGTTCGAGGCCACTGTGAGTTGTTGACGGAAAGAAAAACATCTTCTTGTCGTCCTGATGGATGCTCGTCTGTCCGGGTTGCCATGTAGGAAAAGCAGGAATGCATCGTGAACCCTGCTGACAGTAATAACACGCTGGAGGGGAATCAAGCAGCTGCACTGGCTGTTTATTATTGTTATTTACTCTTGAGAACAGACTCCGAGCGACTTCTCTGACAAGGTTTTATCGTCGGATATTTCACATTATTTCTTTACCAAACGATCCATTTCTCGCCATGAAAAGATCATCTTTAGAAATAATATATAAAATAATCCCGAACAATCACCGTTGTGAAAGTGGACGATGCCTCTGGGACTGACTCGACCGTGACCCAAGAGACCCGGAGGAAGAGGATCAATAAAACCAGGTTAACCTTATGACTTGAATTATCTTTCGTGTCTTGACGTCACGACAGGCTGACAGAGAAGGTTTGAACGTCTTTTAACATGAGGTCTTGGCAAATTAAAATAAAAATGTTTTAGGTAAAGTTCAGTGGTTCCTTTTGACCCAGTGATGGTTGAAATAGTCTATCAACATAATCAGTATTGATCTGCTCAGGCTCTTCCTCTGCGTCTCCTTTTCATCTTCCGCCTTTTAATTTCTTTGTCTTATCTCTATCTTCCCTCGTCCGCACTTTGCCTCTTTTTTTTCTTCTTTCCGTTAAGAACCTGGATCGATCCGGTTCTTAATCTCCCTCCGGTCAGTTTTCTTTATCCCGCAGAACTACATCTGCTTAAGTTCATCGACAAATTAAATGTGCGAAAAGAAGTTGTTGCTTTTGAACTTAAAGAAACAAGTTCAGGAAATAATGCACTGAACTCGCGACACTCGCAGGAGACGTTACAGAAAAGGTAGTTCGCAGCATATGATAGCCAATGATGTGTTGATGAAGCTTCATGAAACAGTGTCATGTTGTTCAGAGGTCAGTAGGTGGCGCCATCACTTTAAAAATGATGTTTCGGTTAGCGCCGTCTCTTCACAGCTGGACCAAAAGTCCAAAAACATACAGAGGTTGATTGAGAACTTTGGGAAATTGTCCTTAGGTATGAGTGTGTGTGTGAATGGTTGTGTGTCTTTGTGTGTCCTGTGACAGACTGGCGTCCTGTCCAGAGTTTCCCCTGCCTCTCGCCCTATGATACTGGGATGGACTCCAGTCTCCCCGCGACCCCCATAAGGGATAAAGAGGTAGAAAATAAATGAATTAATGTTTTATTTGTATTGCACTGAACATTTGGTCAACAAATGTCAAAGTGCTACAGTTTTAAAGCAGGATAGAGACATTAAAACAAGATAAAGACATAAAAAAAAAGACACAAAGCATTACAACATCAAAAATAACAATGTTAAGTTAGTATATGCTATTTTAAAAAAGGTGTGTTTTGAATCAGTTTTTATATTAGGGCCAAATGTGCGATCTCACTGGCCAAATGTTCAAAATAAGCTCCAGGCAACCTTGTATTTGACAAACTTGTTTACTGTGTGTAGTTTAAACGCAAAGTACATTCATTCATGAAGTGACATTAAATACTATACAAGGGTTTCATTACACGACAGGTTATTATATTTTAGGTGTTTTATGTAAATGTAGAGAAAGACTTTACAAACAATAGTGGAAAAACAGATAAAGTATCAAGTGTTTACCATCTGTTCTTATCAGTGTTTGTGGTCGAGGCGACAACAACAGACCTTTGAAAAGACGACTGTCAGCTTTTCCTCTGATGAGTCTGTCACCATCCTCCCATCATTCCTGACCTCCGCTTCACCCCCCACTACTGTTGTGACTCTTATTTGTGTCGCCACGCTTTGAGTTATCTTCTCTTTTTCTGTCAGCGTCATCATCTCCCTCCATCGCCGGCTCGTTAGACACGAGCCGTCTCTTCTCTTTCTCTTTTTCTTCTCATCTTCCTTTCCTCACGTCGCATTGATTCTGTAGCGATCACTCTTTCTTCTCTTTCTCTCTCTCCGTTAATCACTTTCCCTCCTCTTTTGCTGTTGGTCTTTCATACTCTTGGCTGCAGCGCCGTCCATCTCTGCCATCATGTGTTTTTCTCTCCTTCTTTTTCTCCTTCTTTCTCTCGCTACTCCTTTCAGAAAAGCAAAAGAACAACAGGAGGCGTATTTTGTCGATCCCTGGACAATATCTGAGCTCAGTCACACACAAACCCATGCAGGAAGTTCTTGTGTGTATTCGTGTGTGTGTGTGTGTGTGCGTGTGTGTGTGTGTGTGTGTGTGTGTGCTGGTGTGTTTTGATCAATGCATCAGAAGCAAACGTTCTCTCTCTCGCAGCCGTTACATTGATCCAGCAGCTCCCGTTAAACTTAAAAAAATCTATAAGCAGAGAAATGAAAAGAAAAAAAAAAACCTCACACTTCCACGTCGTTATTTAATCTATATTCATGTATTTACTCGTTTTTTTAAAAGAGACTCAATCAATGCTAGCATTTAACAACATAAAAATTAAAGATCCGAACGTTTATTTGATCGTCACAGTTTTTCTAGTTGTTCATTATAATTATAATCAATAATGATAATAGGCAGTGGACACAGATAAACACTAAAATAAATACAAATTAAAAAATACTATTTAGTGCAAACTTCTGGAAATATGCAACAACTAAATACAATATACAATAAAAAATAAAATAATTAATATACCAAATTAATGCACCAAAATAAAGATATGTAAAATAAACTATTAACAAAATAAATGTAAAAAAAAAGGCACGGATATCAACAGACCTGTATATAATATACAGAATATACAGAAACTAAAATAAACTAAAATAAGCTATTGATAAAACAACTAAAGAAGGCACAGATAGAATATAAGATTGTAAAATAAACTAAAAACATAATTTAAAATGACATAAACAATTAAATATACAGAAACTAATTGAAGAGATAAAAAAAATCCTTCATTTAATGTTGTTTTTCTGCATTTTTAACAAACGACACTAAAGACACTGATTATAGTAATTTCTAGTTGTACTTTTTTCACAAACACAAGGTAAGATGGCGTCTCTGGATTATTTTCCTTTGTTTTGAACAACTGTTCTAATGAAACAACATGTTTAAAGTGATTGCGCCACCTACTGTCCTCTGACCAACATGACACTGCTTCATGAAGCTTCATCAACACGTCACTATAATCAGTATAAATATATTATTGATGCTCCACCAATGACCACGAGACAGAACCATCTAACAAAGCATCTGCTTCTTTGTCCACTCGGTCGACTTTGAGACACGTTTTTCTCTCTTAAAGTTCACGTTTGTGCGTCTGAGCTTCAGAGAATGACGCTGATGCGTCCTCACAAACTCAAGAACACAGAGTGACCTTTCTCCAGCGGAGAACCAGCGACTTGTTTGAATCTGAACAAATGCTGAGATAAATACTGTTTATCCTCCTTCTTCGAGCCTCCGCGACCACACACACATGTTCACACACACATGTTCACACACACATGTTCACACACACATGTTCACACACAGATGCTATCGTCGACTGAAGGAAGGGACGATGATAAAAAAGAGTTTTCCTTCAAATATTTCACAGTTTTTCTTCCCTCATCCCTGCTTTTGTATGAGCCACTCACACACACACACACTCACACACACTCACACACACACACACACAGCCTCGGTGTACATCTGACTCACTCTCTATCCTCATTGTTTAGACGATCAGTGTAAACCGGCTGCATATTTTCCATGACTTCAGACTCTTTCTGCGGAACAACCTGCTGCTCACACACACACACACACACACACACACACACACACACACACACACACACACACACACACACTACACCAACACGTGATCCAACTACAGTCGCAGACAAACACGGGAGGAAACAGGAGTCGATGGTCGATGGATGAGTGGATCAAAACATTCCAAAAAAAGTACACAATTCCACATGAAAACACACACTTTGGATGTGAGTCTTGACGCGGAGAAACTGCTGCATGATTCCTTCAGTAAATCATTCATATGATCCACACACACTCTAGTGCAGTACACTAGCGAGATGACGCTACACTCTGCTGCGTCACCGTGTCTGTGCCGCAGTCTCGATGTCTTAATGACGTTACGCCGGACTCCCACCGTCACGTTACTGTCTTCGCCGTCGCCGCTCTCAGAGAACACAGCGAGGTCGACAGCCAAGTCGTTACGGACGCGACTTCACTCGGAGACATTTTTTTGATCCATAAATAAAATCAAAGCAGGAAATGGAGCGAGAACGAACCTTATGTTCACTATTAAACATCACAGACCCAACCTACTGTACATCTTTCACTCCACTGGAAGTTACTAAGAACTATTGTCGCTGTTGTCGGCTAAACTTGTATTCATTAATTGTCTGGTATACCGTATTTTCCGCACTATTAGGCGCACCGGACTATAAGGCGCATAGAATAAAAGATACAGTCAAACGTTTGTCTGGGGTTGTTATGCATCCACTAGATAAAGCTGAGCTAAAGGGAACGTCAACAAAACAGTCGGATAAAGTCAAACTTTATTAAGCGTCTGCCAACTCCGTTCACTCCCATGGTAACGATGTTCAAATGATGTTTAAAAGGCTTCAAGCAGCAGCGTGTGAGACTGGTGTTGTTGAGTAAGCAGCAGAGAAGTTGAGCGCGTGTATGACGGCTAGAGCGCATGTGTATGACATGTTGAACACATGTGTATGACTGGCACGTGTATGACAGCAGAGTGATTTTGAGTGTACAACAACCAAGACACACTCGCTCAAACCAGTGGCAGTATTATCACTCCATAGGCATCCGCCGTGATGTGACGTGTGTTGTAAATCCCACCCGTGATGACGCAATGACGTAATCTCGTTTGTGTGTTATCCCAGTATTGTGTGGGTTTACTCCATTTCCTCCCACAGTCCAAAAACATACAGAGGTTGATTGAGAACTTGGGGAAATTGTCCGTAGGTATGAGTGTGTGTGTCAATAGTTGTTTTTTTTTGTGTGTCCTGAGACGGACTTGCATCCTGTCCAGTGTGTCCCCTGCCTCTCGCCCAACTGAAACTGATGATATGATAATGCTGTAGAAAATGAATGAATTTTTTGTGAATCTTAATTTACCAAAAAAAAACCTTAATAAAGCCTCTTGGAGAACGAAGTTGTGTTGAACCAGGTTGACTTCAGGTCACTGTTACTAAGAGTGTCGTTGAAAGTGAGTAACAAGCTCTTATAAACCACTTTTACTACCAGGTTGGACTGAAGGCAGTAAAAACTTCAATCTCTCCGTCGCCTCTAGCTCGCCACGTTACGATGGTCTGCGACTGTAGATCCTGAAAAAGAGGACATGTCCAGCTCATAAAGGACGTTTGGTCACTTCAATTTCAACTCCAAATTTGTCACAGAAGTGCAAAAATGTGCGTTTGTTCAACCAGCAGTCAGGTGTCCTGCACTGAAGATACGTTTTCCTCCACTGAAATAATTCAGTTTATTCATTTTCTGTACCGCCTAATCCCTTAAGAGGGTCGCGAGGGATCTCCGGGCGAGAGGCAGGGGACACCCTGGACAGGACTCCAGTCTGTCTCAGGACACACAAAGACACACAACCATTTACACACACAGTCATACTTATTGACTATTTCCCCAAGTTCTCAATCAACCTCTGTATGTTTTTGGACTGTGGGAGGAAACCGGAGTGTCCGGAGTAAACCCACGAGACACAGAGAGAACATACTAACTCCACACAAGGAAGCGAACCGACAACCTTCACCTTGCTGTGAGCTCATGGCAGGATAAAGTGGAGGGAATCCTTCACTGCACTGTTAGAAGTGGATCACATGTGAAAGATGCTGGTTTGTGTCTTATGGAAATAGTTACATAAACTCACAAACAGATACACACAGACGCTCACACACACACACACACACAGGCACACACACACACAAACACTCACACAAACATAGTTGGAGGGAAGTGAAAAGTTTCCATGTTTAGGCTAAGTGAGCTTTAAAATGACAGATGTTGACGGATACTTGAGCACTGTAACACACGCACACACACGCGCACACACACACACTATTTACGACCTGAACAACGTTAAAGATCCATCTGTCGCACACTGTTAAAGATGGAAACACAGTGAAGCGACACACACACCCACACACCCACACACACACACACACACACACCAAGAGTTCTGGTCCTGGTACATTTTCCAACTCATATAAACGACTGATTCTCCACAACATTCAATTCACTTAAACCCTTTTGAAGGTCAGATATCAGTTGTGTTGTCGTGTGTTGTTAAACTTCGTAAAAGTGTGTGTAAAGCGAGGTGAAAAAGTATAAAAGCAATTGACGAGGGAAGAAGAGAAGATTGTTACAGATGAAGAAATGGATCCAGAACCAGATCAATAGAGGAAGAGAGGGAAGAACGGAGGAGAGAACAGGAGGGTAGACGGAAGGAACATGAAGATGGAATGGATGCAAAGAAAAGAAAGAAGAATCAGTGATGAGTGGAGAAAAAAGTTTGACAGATTATAAACAAAAAGGAGGAATAAAGTGGAGGAGGATGGAATAGAAGAATAGAAAGGTGGCGAAGATGAATATTCAGGAGGATGTTTAACGGTCGTTCGTCTCCCGGACGACGCGAGAATTGAGGCGGAACCGACGCCGCGACTTCAGTCGTCCTCGCCGCGAGATCAGCGACAGATTGAGGTTAACGTTCTCAGAACTGGAACACAAACCTCACCACGCGACAAGAAAGGGAGAGACCTGGAGAGTAAAAATATCTTCCACTAATATTTATAAATACTCACGAGAAGCTCCGGCTCGCGTCGACGGAACTGAAAATCCTTCTCTCGCTCGCAGCAGACGAACTTCATCACACGAGTCGACACGGACGTAAAACACATGTTAAACCATTTAAAGTTGCATCAAAGACAGAACATTTGAGCAAATCTCACACAAATCCAGACGAACAAACTCCTCAGAACTGTGCATGTGGTCATGATGTTGTGACGGATCATTAGTTCATCTCACGTCCAGAGATTAAAATGCTCAGAGTTTACTCTCAAAGCATGTGTTGATGTTGACCTCGTGGTCTTGTTGGTGGTTTTCTTTCATCAGAGTCAGGAGATCCAGCAACACTTCATTGAAGATGTCAAGACAAGACTTTGCGGTTCCGATCGGATCACAGACGGCAAAGTGAATTTAATCCAGGAATAAAAAAAAGATTCCCAGGGAGGACAAGGACAGAGTGGTCGCAAGTAAACATCTGCAGTGATGACAAATGCAGGCTCGGGCAGAATCTTAATCAAAGTCGTGGCCTTTGTTTTTGATGAATCCTCAGTTTTAAAACTGAAAACAAACTTTCTTAATATAATAGAATCTATAATTGACAGTTTTAAAGTTTTTATGGACTGATCGTTGATTTGTTTTGAGGTTCATGATTAGTTGTTTTTTTCCTCCTTTTTCTTTACATTGACTTAACATTGTTGTTAATATCAGTCAATAATTGCTATTTATTGCAGATTCTTTTTTTTCTTTTTTTGGCCTTTTTTGTGTCAAAAATATCATAATTATTTTGTAACATGATTCAATGATAATTGATATGGTCTCTGAATAAAGACAGCTCAGAATTACTCAACAGAAAATGCCAATACATTAAATTATTTTATTTCTATTTTATTTTATTTTCCAGCAACAACTAGTTGTACTTGTTTGGTTGAAATCTTAAAATAGTGCGTACCTGGAATTTGGAATTTGAGTTGATCACTGGACAAACTTCTGTCCATCATGAATCATCCTCCTCTGAACACTGTCATCAGTGAACAGAGAAGCAGATGCAGCACGGAAGCTCCTCCCATGATGCAACACTAATAGACTCAGTGACCCATCCATTCCTTGTGCTATTAGATTTTTTAATTATGAGTTTGGGGGCAGAAGTGGAGCAAAAGGATTATGTTATTCTATGTTAATCTTTGAATCCTTTTTCTGTGATCCATGTTCTTTATATTTGCACTTTGTCATCACTTGGACTTTTGTTCTTGTTTTTACGAAACTTGCTTTACCAAACTGGAAAACCAATTTCCCCATGGAGATCTCCAGAGGGATCAATGAAGTCATTCTATCTATATATTTCATGGTTTGGGTTTTTCTACAGACCGTATTCAGTCCTGTTGTAGCTCCACCAAAATGCTTTTAAAAGTTGACATAATTATTTTTGTTCTTTTTCTTTTACATGTGTGGCCTTTGAGGATTATAATCCTATTTAGTGTCTTTGGTGTTTGGTTGGTTTGCATGAAGATTAATGACGTGTTGTCAATAACTGTGAAATATGAAGGTTCTTCGTATCACTGGAGGTAAAGAAGAGTCGGCGACTCTCAGCTAAACCTCCTGATCTATGGAAACACTCGGGAAACACTTCCATCCGTCACCTGCTGAAACATGGCACGAGTCCTTCTGCTCGTTACAGAGAACGTGTGACGGCGCTTTCAGGATGGAGGCCACTTTTGAATGGAACAAGAGATGCTAGAAATCCAATCGGATTTTTGCAAGATTTGTGTTGAGTTCGAATCCCCCACAGGCCTCGTATGATGCGGTAAACTCGGACAAGAGGCCATTGAATCCTTCGCCGATAAAGCCTTAGCGAGCGCCACATAATACTCCATCGATGGTCGACATAGTCTTTTTTTCTGCTTCACCTCAAGTGACTTGAGGATCGAGAGTCTGTGGTTTAAACAAACAAAGACCTTCAGACGAGTCTGAACAGTTTGAAACGGGAAGTGAACAAGCTTCAGTTGTGTTTTAATGAATGGTCTCAAAGCAACTTCAGCTCCTTCTTCTTTTCTTCGTCCACAACGTGACGATGGAAAGCTGAAGATATTGTGATGTTTTAATCTCAAGAGTGGAGAAAAAAAAACCTCACTGGAGATTAGAAACTCCTTCAGTGGAGAAGGATATTAAAGACAAAGTTCATTGAACGCAGAAGAGCTCGAGGCGTGATTTCCTTCCTGGATGAGCGTGAATTGTTGAACGGGTCAGAAAAGTGTGTGATTCCATAAAAACTGACGCTGAAGGGAAAGAGTGAGAACGACAGAAACATCTCTCAACCCTCGGAGCTCCAAATACAGCAGATTCTCAATAATCTTTTTGAATCAAACAACAAACTGTAACTCAACTGTAGAAAAGGAAAGAAAGATGGATTGAACACTTTAAATCCAACTGAATTCTCTTGAGCTAAAATACAGAAAAAGTAAAAAAGAACAAACATTCAATCATTAAATAAAAAAAACAACTCTGATCTCGGAACTTAATTCTAAACTACATAGAAACACGAAATAATTGATACTTTCAGGGGTTTAATACAAAGTTATTTCAGTGGATTGTTTGATGGAAAATATCCTTAAAATACCCATCGGGGGGGATTTGTGACTTCCTCCCACGGCATCAGTGGAGAAACAAAGTCAACTGTTCGGCTGGTATTTCAACAATTTTAGCCTTGTTTAGACTTTTTTTTTTTAATCAAATCCTTTTCCTGTTAAACTGCTGTTCAAATCAAATTTTTACAGGGGGCGCTATACATTTAGGATTCTTCCAGTAGTTTGTCTTACCTACATGTCTTAACAACAAGGAGCTGTCATGCCTGCAGTTCATACAAAACTCTCCAGAAAAACTCCAGAATTCTGAGCCGCTCTAGTAGAAGAACTCACATTTCTCCTTCAAACTCTTCACTGGCTGCCAGTTTCTTTCAGAATCATTTTTAAATTCTGGTTCTTATTTTCAGATCTATTCATGGTCAGACCTTCCATCAGTGATCTGATCCAGACTTACACCCCAGCTCGGGCTCGGAGGTCTTTTTGTGACCCTGGTCTGGAAAAGCCCTCTAAAAATATAAATGACTTACTCACTTACCTTTCTTCTAGACCACATTTAGGAAGTATATGTACTTGTACGAAACATCCAAATTGTTCCCCCACCATTAAGCGTCGGGTGCTAAGATACCCGGATCATTATGGGATGTCTCATGTGACGTTCAAATGCGATTGTTGTTTTAGAATAGAATAGAATAGAATAGAAAGGCTTTATTCATCCCCAGAGGGGAAACACACTTTCACAACAGCGCAGTTGGAAGAAAATAAAGTGCAAGGAGAAAGAAATAGCTTTACAAGCTCAGAATGGATATAGAACTAATCTGGTGTCTGATCTGCTGTCGTCACTTCAAGCTGCTACGACCCACACATACGTACGACACGTTCACACACACCCACGCTGTTCTGCTCGAGCACATTTGACACTTTGCCCCCAAAAATGTAATTTTCCAGCCGATTAGCGGCAACTCCGATTGAAAGTGTCTTGGAACGTGAACGACTCACGCTGGGGTCCACCTGTTACACCGTCATTCGCCACTGGGTCCCTTTTCATGTTTGAATCCATCCTTGAATAGCTCGCCGTCGGTTAAACACGTAACACGACCACTGAAGTCACGGCTGCAGAGAAAACCTTTTCTAAAACAGCCTTTTTTTTTTTTATTTCTGACAAATGAACGACGAATTCAACAATTTAGACTGTGAAGGTATTGACTTTGCATGTGTTTTATTTACAAAAGATTGTGGTTATAAAAGACCCCCGCCTCCCCTCAGTTACTGAACCACACTTTGAATCTACCGTCGAGGCCATCTTAAAAAATGCATTATTCCGGTTTAAGGAAAACTTCAGAGGTGGAGTTACAGCGGATTTAAATAGCGGGAGATGAAACGGCAATCGTTGAGCTCAAGGCTACAGCTAAGCTAAACATCAGTCGTGTGATCCGTAGCAGCCGAGCCTGTGAGCGAAGCTAATATCAGCTCAATTGTCAGTCGAACCCTTTACAGTGAAATTTCAGGAGAACTGAAGAATATTATTGAAAGAAAAAAATGGCAAAAAACAAAAGTTCTTTGTATTTTTTCTTAGCTTGTGACGTCCAGTCTGTCTGCAGCCAGCCTCTAGTGGACACTCGATGAACTTCAGTTTTTTTTTTAAACTGATGTTACCCCTTGATTCGAGTTTAATACGTTGACATATTTATTCTTTAGGTTTCTCACTTCTGAATAATCACCACTTGCATGAATGAGGATCCACTTTAGCATTTTAGCATATTTGACCTGCTGACTTTGCAATATTGACACTAATAAAACGAAAAAAGTCAAATGACTTTATCTTCTTGATCCCTCGTATAGTGTAAATAATGTGGTTTTGCTTTGTATATTCAGGAAAAAATCTCCAAAAGTTACTTTTTTTTATATAGAAATACATTTATTTTCCAGTTATAGATTTACTCATCGGAACAATCGGGAAAGTAAAAATGCTGTGAGATAAATTCATGTGTCTTTATTACCAATATTTCATGTTTAATGGAAAATAAAATGGATTTCAAGTAATAATTGATTTTGAACAAACGTGACTCAGCAGTTCTCACACCATCATCCTCCTCCACCTTCACCCTTTTCTTTTCTGCATATCCTCATTTCCTGTATTTGCTCAACTCTGTGCTTGGTTACACAACTAATACCTTGGTATCGACACGTCGACCGTCTCCCGCAGATGTTCATTTGCGAGAGAAAATCCTCTTTGCTGCGCAGTGTTTCGAAAAATAGGTCTTGGTGTTATCAGCAGTTGTAGAGAAGCGGCTATTTCTTACATGAACGCACACATGCAGGTACACACACACACACACACACACCTCTTCAACACACTTGTTGCTGGGGTTTCATGACCGTGGTCGTCCTATTTCCAGTGACTTTGTTAGTCTATAAAGAGGCGACTACAGTCTCCGCCCCCTTCATCCTCTGCCCGAGAGAAGGATCACCACCTCGTCCAGGTCTTTATTTAGAAGCTACGACTCTGTGTTCTCAAGATCTATTCATTAGAATAAAACGGTTCATCTTTAAGTATGTCGCAAACTTAAAATGTGTGTGGTGCCGTGACCCGTCTGTTTGGGTGATTGACAGGTGTCAGCAAAGAATTAAAGATAATAACAATGAAAATGTATAAATAATAAAAAAGTTTTTTAAAAAAATGTAACAAGAAAAGGGAATAAAAGTATTATTTTGTTAGAAATATGTAAATGAATAAATATAAATATAAAGCTTGCAAGTAAAGGAAATTTAAAAACACAGTATACAAGAAAATATAAGCCAGTAATGAAGAAATGAAACAAGTATTTAGGTTAAAAAATAATAATAGTCATTATTTTAAATGTATATAAATTCTACAAAAGTAACAAAAAGTACTTCAATGCTGTTTATTTTTGCACTTTTTTGTGTCTTTGCACTTTTCTCTTTTTATTTGCACTTTGTTCTTGTTCTTGCGTTTATCAAACTTGCTGTACCTTCTATCTAAATATAGATGGTAGATAGAGTACATATAAATAAGAGGTTAGTAAAAAAAATAAAGTATGAACAAATGTGATAAAAATTAAAGCCAGGAATTAAAGTATTTTGATTAAAAAATAATGATGTTTCAAAGTAAAGTAAAGTAAAACTATATACGACAAGAAAACATAATAAAGTATATACTTAAACAAATATTAATAAGTAAGAAATAAAAGAAAGTAAAACAAATACAAATTAATAGTGTCTGAGAAAATAAAAGCCAGTTCAGAAGAGATTTAAATTCAAGTGTTAAGAATAAAAAAAATCATAGGAATCAATTGTTTACCAAAATATTTCTAGTAATTAAACATACTGTACTTTTGAAGCACTAGATTAAAAAATGGTGATTTTAATTTTCTTGAAATGCCGTATTCTCTTAATTTCCCATCATAGCTTTTTTTTGCCATTTTTTCCCCCATCATCTCCACCTGATGGTTCGCTGTGATCAGGCCGCTTCCATCAATGGGCCGTAAACAAGTCTGCAGGATCAATACTTGAGTTAGTGAAGGTGACGGACGGACGATGTGCGAGTCGCTGCTGACATTTAGCCAAAGAGAATTCTCACTCTGTTTTTTTATTGAGCATCTTTGTCCAGAATCATGTGCTGAGTTAGCACTTTGAAGCAACAGTGATGCATGGCTGAAGACTCTCTCACACACACACACACACACACACACACACACACACACACACACAGGGGTGATTTAAGTCAAGAGGCAACAGTAAATCAATGTTTCATTCCTGACCTCTTTGAACCCAGAGAAAGGTGTTAACAGGGGCTAAATATTTAATTGAAGTATTAATTTACTGACGTATGGTTTATTTAATGAACCTTGAGTTAGACAAGAACTACTCATTCATTATCTATTCAATGAGGAATAAAACAATAAAAAAGTGAAATATAAGCTATATAGGACACATTTAAACGTGACGGCGCCACCTACTGACCTCTGAACAACATGACACTGCTTCATGAAGCTTCATACCACTTAATATCTTAAAATATGTCATCAGATATTCAAATAGTTTTGTTATTATTTATTATTTTATAGACCGATAGATAATAGTCTTCTCTATATAATCTTGAGTTTGGAATGTTTTAATTAAATATCAGGTTCCTTTTAAACAGAGCTTTTCACTGACTGAACTCTGAAGATCTCATCAGATTCTAGGGATGAAGGTTCATGAAGCAGTCGCTATTTTCTGAGCCCACTAGATGGCGCTCTCTATAACATGGCTTTGAACCACTATTTCTCGAAAAGTTAAAATATTTACAGTGTCTACAAGGGTACAGTGTATATATGTATATATATATATATATATATATATATATATATATATATATATATATATATATATATATATACATATATATATACATATATATGCTAATCTGGAATAATTGGTATAATGGGTCCAATAGCAGCGATACACACTGATGGTCCTTTTCTATTCTGTTTCCTTTCTTTCATTGAATCCCATTAAACCCAATAAGATCAGACACGATTTCCTTCCCAAGCCGGTGGATAAAACACAAAAGTGCGATGACATACAGAAGACAGGAAATTGAGTTTCCCCTGTGAAGTCAAGACAGAGAATAGAATCAAAGAGAAAACACTGTCAATGCTGTGATTTTTCGACCCCAGACTTCCTGCTCGTTCATGTTCAAGAGACAAATCGTGAATTTTTCCCCTCGATCTGATCCTGACTCGGCCGGTTGTTGTTGTCAAACGTTTCCTCAGAGGCTCGACGTGCGGCATGTGTTGTTTTTCAAATTTTCCTCAGTGTACAGATATATCTTCATGCAATATTGAACCTGGTTATCTTGTACACACACACAACTTCATTTCTTTGTCATGGGTAGTTCAGCCATGAAATAATCCATGAAAATAAATGTTTTGTCAATTGAATTTAAATAGTTTAATGCGTCTTTTTCAATTAAAAAATAATCATGTCGTGTGAAGTCCAGAAATACTAGATTTATTCATAGTCTTCATGACTATTTCTGTTGTAATGTTTGTAGACACTGTCCTTGTACTTTGACATTTTATTTTTCACAAAAATGTAAAAATTTCTTTTTAAAAATTTGAATTTAAGTTCCACTTTATACACACTGTTGCTGTCGCACTAATATAATAATAGTTCTAATACAACCAGTTGTCGTTTTGTCCTTGAGCAAGACTCTCTACCTTGATCGCTCCTGATGGTTGAGCTGGTGCGCTGCGTCGCAGCCTACTCCCACCAGTGATTGTGTGCGTGAACGGGTGAATGTGTATCTTAGTTTAAAGTGCTTTAGCTGCTAAATAAACCAAAACCACTTTATAAGCAATTGTTGTTTACCAAATTCAAGTAATCAGTAAAGTAACACAGTAACTTAATAAATGAGTAATCAGATTACTTTTTCACAGTAACTATGGCAACACTGTTTTGCACTCATGGCCGTGCAATCGCTTCAAATCTCAATAGATCCATGTTAATGTTGGTATTGGTTATTTTTATGATAAGATCAGGAACGAGGTCGACGATATTAACAATAAGAACGAGATTTCCGCCTCAGGAAAATTGACGTTAGAAAGACAATATCACAATAAGACTCGTACTCGGTGATACAGAGAGTTTGAAGTACTTTCTCCGAGGAGCCAATTATATCCACGGATTTACTCTCTGGGAAAAGCTCACATTTACTCATTACAAGACTAATTGTGTTTTCCTGCCACTCATCGTAGTTCTCGGCTGTAACAGCTGGTCCTTACATCCGTGCGAGCAGAAGACAGATAAGTTCAATTGAATAATAAAATAATAATAAAACGTCAGCCGACAACATGTTTGATGTATCATATATCAGCGTAGATCCGTAGTACTGTAAACCGTGCACATGTATGTGGTCGGACAGGAAGGTCGGACGGATTCCTCTGTGGTCTAACTTGAGTTCCTGGCAGGTCGTCTCTTCCCCTCGCGAGGAAAAAACTTCTCACCTGGTCTGATGTCGTTACCGCGGCGACGACATCCCAGTCATAGTTTCGTCCTGAACGGATCCCTGACCGCACAACAATCTCCTCCACGCACTAAGTTTAGAACCTTGTTATCGGAGCCAGATGGAAAGTGACGTCCGCAGGGAAAGAAACTTTGATCGATTGTATCTGGAGAACAAATACTGAAGATGCTTGGAGTTTGACTCACAGAGTGATATGTAGAAGGAAGAGTAAAAGCAAAGGTCAAACCCTTGCAGTCTTTATTGTGCGAGAGTCGCACCAGCAAACACCACAGTTTGTCGTTTACGTCTCCAACAATCTGCTCGTTCATCCTCGTGAACTTTGAACCTAGAATGTGAAAAAGTAGCAGCTCAATTGATTGACCTCCTGAAGGGTCAAATGTATTCAAAGTTTCCTGGAAAGTGGTTCTTTGTTTGGCCAAACCTTGGGAACGGGAGAGTCCATGAACTTGGCAGCCATGTTAGGAACTAGAAGAATGTCATTATCGCCATCTTCTGGTGGGAGGGGTGTGTGTGTGTGGGGGGGGGGGGGGGGGTCAACCAACATTGTTGATCTCATTAGTCATAAGTTATTAGATTTACAGTCTGAGCCTCTCACACTTGGCAGAGGTAAAAAAGACAATAGTTCGTGCTCACCATCGATACTAATGCACTTTTATTTTCTTTAAATAAAAGAGTCAGATCATGAAACGTTCGTCAGGAACAACCGATCATCATCAGTTCATCCCGTATGGATCCAGCAACAAAATCCTTGAATGCTGCGTCTTCATCAGATCTGAGGTTCCGGGCCCTCGGGGACATGTGGACTCGTTGTGGAGAAACTGGCCTCAGAACCTTGAAATCTGTCTCAGAAACACGGATCTTAAATCTGGGCCTCTTTAGCTGCATGTTGCCGTAGCAACTACCTGACCCTCTTTCTTTGCAACGTGGAAACTTGCTCTGAGTCGGCGACACAATGAAATTGAGTGTTCCAAAAATAAGTGCACTACTTTTCAGATGAAGACGGAGGAGAAGAAGCGATGATGTTCCTCAGTTATGTTTGAATACTTGGTTTCAACAAGTCGGTACCGTCGATCGTTCCTCGTTCTTGGATCGACGCCAGAGGTTAACCGTGAGACCAGAAGGTTAGAAACCCCCGGACGAGTGACGATCCTTTGAGGACGTCCTCACCATTAGAAATCAATCCATCGACAAATCTCCATTAGTATTCTCCTTATGGAACACTCGGGGGAACTGTCACTCAATGAAAAGGCCAATGTTGTATTTGTGCGGCCAGAAAATTGAGTGTGGATCGATGGACACTTTCCACCCTCAACGTCCTCCATCTTAGTGACGTAGATGAAGCTAAACTTAAGCTAAACTGAAGCTAAACTGAAGCTAAACTGAAACTAAACTGAAGCTAAACTGAAGCTAAACTGAAGCTAAACTGAAACTAAACTGAAGCTAAACTGAAGCTAAACTGAAGCTAAACTGAAGCTAAACTGAAGCTAAACTGATGTTAAACTCAAGCCAAACTGAAGCTAAACTGAAGCAAAACTGATGCTAAACTGAAGATAAACTCAAGCTAAACTCAAGCTAAACTGAAGCTAAACTGAAACTAAACTGAAGCTAAACTGATGCTAAACTGAAGCTAAACTGAAGCTAAACTGATGTTAAACTCAAGCTAAACTCAAGCTAAACTGAAGCAAAACTGATGCTAAACTGAAGATAAACTCAAGCTAAACTCAAACTAAACTGAAGCTAAACTGAAGCTAAACTGAAGCTACGTCACTGATGACGCGTCTTCGGAGCAGATACCGACGTAAATATCTCGAGAAAACACTCATTTGACCACAAAAAAAACACAACAACAGTAATAACACAATGAAACACAACTTAATAACTTGTTTCAATTGGAGAAAAGTGTTGTCAAGTTTCCAACAGGAACGGTTGCACTCACTCCGACAACAAGCGGAGGAAGGAGGTCGAGATCCCAAAGAATCGGTCGATGGAGAGAAAAGGTCAATATCAGGAAAGAGAAAGAACAGAAAAGTTTTTTTTCTTTCGCTCTTAAAGTCTTGTGAAGGAAAAAAGCTAAAGAGCGAGCTGGCGGCAAAGAGACAGTGAGGTTTATTGTAGGCTTGCCAGCTCTGTGAGTTTCGCTGCCATTCGCCTTTTCCCTCGCCGTCCTTTGTGTGGTCCGACTTGATTCATGGCTGCGTTTCCTGCTTTTCACTGGTCTAATTCCGTATGTTGCCGTGGAAAGACATCTGACAAGCTATTGTTGTTGCGGCTCCTTTGTGATGCTACTTCTTGATAGATTTAAGAGGCTGCCAAGAATTCCCTCGAGGAAACGGCTTCGAAAAGAAAACACTAAAATAATTGTTGTGAGTGTCGCGATGGCCAAGTGTGTTTCTCTGTAGCCTGGAGTCGTCAGTCACCGAACATCTTGTAGCGAAGAAGCAAACGTGAAAACTTGTTATTGGGCCAACAGTGACATCATTTTGAGTGTTGTCTCATTCGTTGAAGTTTAACCTCGAGTTCAGGAATTAGCCTCGAGAATAAGCTAATCCACTTTCCTTCATGATCCTTGGGGATATCCTGTTTGTTTTATAATATACTTAGGGTCCCACAGGGCCCTCAGGCTTAAGTATTCTCCAAACTATACCATTCTTGAAAAGTTATTGGTTCAACATTAGCATGGTGACGCTGATACTTAACTTCCAGTTTCTATTTTAGAATACAATCTAAGAATATAAATGACTTACTTACTTACTTACCTTTCAAAATATGTAAAGCTCCCAGATTGGATTGTTTTACAAATTTCCTTTTATTAACTTTTTATCAAAATTTTCAAAAGAAACAAAAACACTAGTGATGTGTTGATGAAGCTTCATGAAAAAGTGTCATGTTGTTCAGAGGTCAGTAGGTGGCGCCATCACTTTAAAAATGATGTTTCATTAGAACAGTTGATTTAGTGATAATTAGTCACGGGTTGATGAGGCCTCATGAAACAGCTGATAAGGTATCATGATACAGTGTCGTATATTGAATGGCAACTAGATGGCGATCTGAGTTTTAAAATAATGTCAGGTTTCATTGAATTAGTAAATCAAAGGTTAATATTACAAAGCAAAGAGTGCCATTTAGTAGTGATTTGTTGATGAAGCTTCATGAAACATTGTCATGTTGTTCAGAGGTCAAAACCAAAAATCACTACCATCTAGTGGACTCTGAAGATAATGACACTGTTTCATGAAGCTTCATCTACACATCACTACCATCTAGTGGACTCTGAAGATAATGACACTGTTTCATGAAGCTTCATCAACACATCACTACCATCTAGTGGACTCTGAAGATAATGACACTGTTTCATGAAGCTTCATCAACACATCACTACCATCTAGTGGACTCTGAAGATAATGACACTGTTTCATGAAGCTTCATCAACACATCACTACCATCTAGTGGACTCTGAAGATAATGACACTGTTTCATGAAGCTTCATCAACACATCACTACCATCTAGTGGACTCTGAAGATAATGACACTGTTTCATGAAGCTTCATCAACACATCACTACCATCTAGTGGACTCTGAAGATAATGACACTGTTTCATGAAGCTAAATCAACACATCACTACCATCTAGTGGACTCTGAAGATAATGACACTGTTTCATGAAGCTTCATCAACACATCACTACCATCTAGTGGACTCTGAAGATAATGACACTGTTTCATGAAGCTTCATCAACAC
This sequence comes from Callionymus lyra, assembly GCF_982586985.1. Taxonomy (NCBI): domain Eukaryota; kingdom Metazoa; phylum Chordata; class Actinopteri; order Syngnathiformes; family Callionymidae; genus Callionymus; species Callionymus lyra. The sequence continues at coordinate 567,616 of NC_141828.1, forward strand.
ATCACTACCATCTAGTGGACTCTGAAGATACTGACACTGTTTCATGAAGCTTCATCAACACATCACTACCATCTAGTGGACTCTGAAGATAATGACACTGTTTCATGAAGCTTCATCAACACATCACTACCATCTAGTGGACTCTGAAGATAATGACACTGTTTCATGAAGCTTCATCAACACATCACTACCATCTAGTGGACTCTGAAGATAATGACACTGTTTCATGAAGCTTCATCAACACATCACTACCATCTAGTGGACTCTGAAGATAATGACACTGTTTCATGAAGCTTCATCAACACATCACTACCATCTAGTGGACTCTGAAGATAATGACACTGTTTCATGACGCTTCATCAGACCTTCACTACCATCTAGTGGCCTTCCCTAACAAAGACCTTGTATCATGATACCTCATCAGCTGATAAAATAAAGTCTATCTAATCACATCTATGAGGAATCACCAACACGTCACTGGTGATAATCTTTATTACTTGTTATTGTGAAATTCCCTCATACTAACTCGGTCATCAACTGACGGGCTGCAGAATATCAATGACACAACCCTCGCTCTTAGACAAAAAACTGCGTGACGCCTTAATGGACTCGTAACACAGTTGTGATCTGGAACTTCTTAAAGTGTTGGTTTATGGATTTATAAAGAGAAAATAAACTTGTGTCCATTTGTGTACTGAGGCTTGAGAAGTTCATGTTGGCACCGTCGCTCTGATGTTGAGCAGAAACCATCCATATTGTGCTTATGGAGACCTTCGTCTTTATTGGACAAGCACTATTTAAAGCGCCTGATAAAGACCTAAACAGAGGCTAATCTGAGCGCGTGCGTTCCCAACCATCCCTGCTTGTTATCACAACAACCTTCCATCTTCCAACAGGGAGTTTCTTGTCTTCCATCTCTTTCTACGGTCCTTCTCACTCCCTTCTTTTCTATCTGCTTTACCAAAAAAGGAGTTTGGAAACTCCTCGGGACTCCCTCTCGCCGTCCCACACGTACAGAAAGCTGGAGGAAATGTCACTGTCCAGCTTGTAAATCTGATTGAAAACACACATATTAGTTTCTGTGTGCGAGGACCTCGGCGCTGCTCAAGTCCTTTTTTGGTGCGACACCAGGGGTTTTGTTTGTGGTGGTTGTGTAGGTGATGGTTGTTGTTCGTGTTTGGGAGGCATTCCATACGGCATCGTTTCACAAGAGCTGTTTTGAACTTTTAAAATCAGAAAGTATAGCTTGTTTTTTTTTATATATCTCCATTCGTCGCATATGTCTCGTTCGTCAGGGAACTTTGGAACATCGGTGTCAAAATGCGAGACAGATTTTGTCACTAGAGACGTCTATAGAAACCATGACAAAGTTTCAAGTCTCCTTCCATCAAATATTAAATGAAGTAAAGACTTGGAAGACTTGAATATAGAGGATATCGAGGTTTTTGACAAAATGTTCTGATGATCTATCGAAAGCTGAGAGATGTTGAGGTTTAAACACAAACATTTAGACTTAAACACATTCAAAAACAAGGTCTTTATGCAGTTTATTAAATCAATTATTATTATATTGTAGGCTAAAAAGATCCAGAAAAGTTTTCCTGACTAAATCATCAGGTCATTATAAACGATACTAAAAGTCTACACTGTGAGATTAGGCCCTAAATCAAAAGGTTTTATTAAATAAAGATATATCTTTTCTAAAGTGAATCCAACACCGTGAATCAAAATAACTTCCTTGTCGTGGCAAGTTTGAAAGCAAACTGTCGCTAGTTTGTAACCACGGACTCACCTCCCGTCACACACACTCACACACTCACGGGCTGATGGAGTGTGTGATCACAGATGGAGGGAGTAAAAGCCAAGACCCACAAACACACAATCGTTTAACTACCGACACACACACACACACATCACACACACAAACACGCTGACGCCACGACGGAGGCGACGGAGAAGAGAGCCGAGAGTGCTTTCAAGTGAAATGGTGGCCGTTAATGTATTCCTGCAGACTGAGCGCGAGAGGAGACGGAGAAAGTATAAGAACGACCTTTAATGTACGAACCGTCTCGACCTCTGCCGCGTGGATGGACGGATGGATTGTTTTCTTCTCAGCTGCAACACTTGAGTCGTTCCTCAGCGAAATGAAGAGTCAACCACGACCTGGAGAATCGTGTTTAAAAAGTGTTTAATGTCATAATTTAGGTCAAGTACTTGGAAAAGTTTGTATAGAAAAGGTTAAAAAAAAGTCCTACTAAAAATCCATGAATGCAGAGAAGCGTGTGATTTGAGACACAGCAATAGTCTCCAGGTACTCCGGTCGGGTGAGTCCTGGTCTCGTGTTTTTTTGGAGAAAAAACGAAAAATAAATAAAGTGGTTTATCCATTGAAAATCAAACTATCAGGCAGAACCACATTTCTAGATCAAAGTAAACAAGCAGTAATTAGAAGAAGAATCAGTCAAACAGTTAAAAGATGAAAATGGAAAGAGAGTAATTATGAAATAAACACCAGCGTCAGTGTGTGTGTGTGTGTGTGTGTGTGTGTGTGTGTGTGTGTGTGTGTGTGTGTGTGTGTGTGTGTGTCTTCACCACAAGCAAGTGTCCCCATTAGTCACCATAAAATCTGGATTATGTGTATTAGTCAACATGCTGCTGCTTGTTAACACTGGCCGGGCTGATGGTGTCAGTTTAATGTTGTGGCTTTTCTTCAACGGCCGACAACGTTATTAGCTTCGTCCCGTCGATGTAAACGACACAAATGAAATCACAGATGATGGTCTGTGTTATCTTCCCTCCAGTTGTTGCTTCACGCACACAGTTGTTGTTGTTCGTCATGTTCTGAGCAGCTTTGGTGGCGCTTAGATCCGTGAATGGTTTGAGGTTTAGATCAGTTTTCCTTGGACTGAAAAAAGAAAACTTTTACTTTAAAGAACATTTAAAGAGATGTTTTTTTTTGTTTATTGGAATTCACTGCTTTTACAACAAAGACATATTCTTTCCAAGTTAGAAAATGAGACGTGACAGACATTGACAAGTGTCACAGCAAATATCATGTAGAAATAACGATTGTATTTTCAATATATTTCCGTAACTGGTCTGTCAATATGAGTAAAGGGTTCTTCTTTTAGGACTTTTGTCCAGCGCTAATGTCTTATCTGTGAGTATTTATTGTCCCTAAAACAAGGGACAAAAAATATCTTTAAGAAAAAAGTACTTTTATATGAGATTAGAAAAAAAATGTTACATGAATTACATTAAAATAATAATGTTTGCATATTTTGCTCGATTTTGTTTCTTGATTTTATACCTTAAGCTACTTATTTTGTCTTGATGGCCCCTCATAACAGCCACTGTATAAAACGTGGCCCCTGAGGACATTTTGTTATCCACCACTGCTCTATGATTATTATGTTGTGTTTTTATTGTATGTATATATACTGTGAAACCATGCTTTATTACTAGGTTGACTAGATGCATCTCTTTACTTAAGTTCTTAAGTATTCATTTGGTCAAAATAATTGTTTTAATTTTGAAAGTAAGAATAACAGACACATTATTTATGATTCAAACATTTCCAATCTATCAACAGAATTCTTGACTTTTGTAAAATGTTTTTTTTATATAAAATTCTTCCATCAAAGTAAAAAATAACTGGAGAACTCCATGGTTGAAATGAACTATTGCGCATCATTTTCCAGTGAATCGAGACATAAGTCACTAAAATGTGACTTTCTTTTTTCATCTTCTCTAAGTATCAACTAACACACATACTTAAAACACTCTCAACATACTTTCTCAAACCCACACACTCGATCACGCACCAGCCGGCAGAACTTTCCCCTGAAACCTTAAATAAATCACTGCTTCCCAAACTCTTGGTTTTCCAGTCCAAACGTGTTGCTATGGCACGTTGCTGCGGCAACAGTGGTGAGCCCCTGGTGGAGCTCGCTTACACTAATCACTTCAAAAGACGAGCGTGAGTCATTAAGGCGCCTTATAGCACTCAATTTATATATTTATTTATATAGATATACGTGTACAAACAACAGCTTTAGAAGCTGATGGAGTCGACTGTATCCTCTCGTCCTCAGTCATTGCCGGGATCTCATTGTTACTTGAGCTTCCATCTACATCCAGAAGTTTTATTGCAACAAAAATGGACAAATTTCGTAAATATTTTCATGTAATTTGTAAATTAGGAATCAAAATATTTTACTCCAAACACACTTTATGTAAATTGTCTTTAATTATCATTATATTATATTATAATATTATATTGTTTATTACATTTTTGATCCACGTTCTTTATATTTGCACTTTGTCATCCCTTGTACTTTGTTCTTGTTTTTATAAAACATGCCTTGAACTGGAATCCCAATTTCCAGAAGTAGATCTCCAGAGGAATTAATAAAGTCTATCTAACTAATCTAACTTACTAACTAAGTATAAACTATAAAACAACTGCAATAGAAATGAAATATGATTTGAAATAAATGTTTCTGGAAAAATAAAACTAGTTACAGTGCTGTTGAATATCGATACAGTGTAGTGAGAAAGAAATGTTGATACATTGGTTTATCAATATTTCCTCAAACCCCTAGTGTTTAGCACTTTACTTTCAAATAAAATAACACCACCAAATAAAATTACTGTGTTCATCAGGAATTTGTTTGGCTCTGAAAAAAATAACCATTTACGAAAATGGTGTCTGGAAAGATGGTGATTTTAACATTTTTGACTAGTCCCGTGTTCATTTGGCTTTTTAAAAATCAAATTTAGAATTTTTGCAAACCTTCAAAGTTCACCATAAATACATGTTCGTCACATCATGGATCAACTTGAAAAAAATAAATAAAATAAAAGCCAAATAAGAGGATCCTTGTCTTAAAATATTGTCTATAATCCTACTAGTCACAAAATATCAAACCAGTTTTAACTGTCTTTCCTCAGAAAATGAATGGATTGTATGAGATTTCATTATTTTCTGTCAGTAAAAGATGCTTTTGAATATGACACATAATTTCCTGAGGGATTTAATCCATCAAGTTTAAGTCTTTATTGACTGGAAATGGTACCGTTGGGTCTGAGTCTGTGATGGAGACATTAGTCTCAGCTACTCTGATGTTTTTGTTTTTTTCCTTTCGTCTTTATTGGTAAAAGAATCCGACAGAAGACATGAATCCGGACACACAGACGTACACACATGTCCCTGGGGTCAAAGGTCGACTCCGTGTGTGTGTGTGTCTGTGTTTAAATTCCGGCAGCTGTTTGGCGTGAACGAGTGTGACACGTTGACAAACGTTGTCATGTAGGTGAGAGTCCACATGTGTCTTCTGACCTTCTGCAGACGCTTCTCAGAAATATGTTGTGAGTTCTTTATGATACTGACGAGTATCTGCGGAACAACACACTCGTTGACGGTCGCACACAATTGTTACCTTTCGCCGACAACATTTTTGTGCGAGGAAACGTATCGCACGGACGCACAACTTATCGCAAACGACGCAGACAACTGTGAAATCTCAAAGATGAACACACGTTTTCTCAAACACACTCATAAGAAACGCACACACAAACGCACACAGGTCTGGAAACAATCTCCCCCACCCGTGTGAGTCACTCAAACACTGTGTCGCCATGACGACAAAAGGCTGGACAAGTGCACATGTGCGTGATCATCAATTGTGTGAATATCAGCGTGTTTAATGAGAGCAGGAAAAAAGTGTGTTTGCCAGCAGACATGGTCATCCTGATGCCCGCCAGCTTCAATAAAGGAGTCACCGTTCCACGACTTCCCCAAAACTCCCTCCGTCTCTGCCAGAGTGTGAGCGTATCCTCCATGCATGCTACTGTGAATATACTAGTACGACTGCTCTTTTCACTGAAAACTACTTTTTAAGAAACAATATTGGAGAGTTTCTCAGATATCATTTGAATTACACTAGAAGTTTGAACTGAAAATACATGCTCTACATCTTAAGACGTTTTTATTTGTTCAGGCTTTTCCTTGATTTTCTGGAACTCCTGTGTTGTTCTCAGTATTATCTTGATCTTTAAAGTTTAGTTTTTGAATATTGTTTTGATCGTTTAAGCGCTTTGTGACCCTGGTCTGGAAAAGCGCTATACAAATACAAACGACTTATTACCTTACTTACTTACTATCACAAGGCCTGAAAACAAATGTGTTTGTGGTATCCCTTGCGTTGTCTCTGGGTCAAGGTGAACGACCTCCACCATTGCATATGTATTAATGGAAGCCAGGGAGGTCGTTGACCTTGATCCAGAGACAACGCAAAGGATACCACAAAGACATTTGTATTCATGCCTCTGGGTCACCTTGACCCTGAGATAACACAAGGGTTGGATTAGATTAGATACGTTTTTATTAAAAATGAACAAAACAAGGTTTTCAGTTCACTGCAGACGACAGTTTCATTAAAACTAAAACAAGAACAAAGTTTAAACAAAAGAACAAAATGCAAAAGATAACAAAGTTCAAATATAAAAAGAGTAGATCAAAGGAAATAACACAAAGAAAAGTATACAAAGATTAACATAGAATAACATCATCCTTTCATTCTGCTCCTGCCACCAAACTCAGAATTAAAAAGTCTAATAGCACGAGGAACGAATGAGTCCCTGAGTCAATTAGTGTTACATCATGGGAGGAGTGTTGCATCAAAGATAGTTGAAAAAGGTGAAGTCTTGACTACTTTTTTTTAATCGGAATAAATTGAATGACTAATAGACCATTTATAGAAATACATTTTAAAAACAGTAAATGGTAAATTTGTTAATTTCAAGGCCTTTAATAATATTCAAAATTTATGACCAACTTTTTATCAAACGCAACCACGAAATATTGACAAAATAAATGTTCAAAGTGGTAAAGTAAGTCATTAAAGTGATAACGATGTCAAGCATCATCCAAATAGACAATTTAAAATTTAAAAAAAAACAGGTCACAGTCGACACAAGCACTGAGGATAAAAAGTAAAAAAAAAAACTAAACGGAAAAATCCAAAAGACTGAGCAAATCTAGAGAGCGCCACCCTTTGGTACAGAATCAGACAATCCAGCGCCGGTGAAAAACCGTTAGTCTCGCAGGCAACTGTACAACTTTGAAGACCAGTCTCTACAGACCTGTTTCCCTTTTCGCAAACCTTTGTGTAATTCCGTGAACCAAAGCGGAAACAAAAATCAATTAAAAATCAATCAATAATTTAAAAAATAGGATCATGACACCGAAGCACTGATGTATAATACTTGCCAAATAATGTTGGCATCTTCTCCACCACCACGTTACGAAGGAAAACCAATATCACTTTGATTTACTGTGAATTATCATTTTTTAGTCACGTCAGCAAAACAGACATCAAACCACGGACCCCCTGGATCCTGGTGCGTCAGACATGTTGTGCAGAACTGACTCGGGCCCCGGCAGCGATCCCACTAATTATAGTAGGAGTCGTAATGCTCTCCCTTTGGGAGTGTTTGAGCGACGCCCTTCTCCGCCGACCGGCAAGGTTAAGTGCCTGACTTGCTCGAGGGCTCCACCTTCAGCACGCAACGCTGCGCTGCAGTCGTGGAGGCCTGGGTTCAGCGTCATGCAGCCAGGAGCTGAAAGCTGCTCTCCATCTGCTGGCTCTCCGACGAAACCTCGTTGTGTAACGACTTCAGCGTGTTTTTCTTTTTCGGATTCGAATCATCTCGACCGTGTTTGTGATCTGCAGCGAAAAGATGAACCTGTGACGTCCCTGCATATCATGACAGGAGGACTCGGCTGAGGAGGGATGGTCCTCTCATGGCACGGGGGCCAATTCCGGTCCATCAAATTACTTACCTTGTCTTTTAATTTCTATCAAAAATCAACTTTCATCTTTTAAAGACATGAGTTAATTATGGTTGTACTTGCTGATGTGGTACAGTGTGCTGAACACCCTAAATAATGTTGGGAAGATACATAGCTTCACCGTTAGGCTGTGTGAGTCTAGTATTGATACTCTGTGAGTCTCCGTAGTGTTACTCTTTAAGTCTTCGATGTGTTACTCTATGAGTCTACGTAGTGTTACTCTTTAAGTCTTCGATGTGTTACTCTATGAGTCTACGTAGTGTTACTATTTAAGTCTTCGATGTGTTACTCTATGAGTCTACGTAGTGTTACTCTTTAAGTCTTCGATGTGTTACTCTATGAGTCTACGTAGTGTTACTCTTTAAGTCTTCGATGTGTTACTCTATGAGTCTACGTAGTGTTACTATTTAAGTCTTCGTTGTGTTACTCTGTGAGTCACCTTAGTGTTACTCTATGAGTCTACGTAGTGTTACTATTTAAGTCTTCGTTGTGTTACTCTGTGAGTCACCTTAGTGTTACTCTATGAGTCTACGTAGTGTTACTATTTAAGTCTTCGTTGTGTTACTCTGTGAGTCACCTTAGTGTTACTCTATGAGTCTACGTAGTGTTACTCTGTGAGTCTCTGTAGTGTTACTCTTTAAGTCTCCGTTGTGTTACTCTATGAGTCTCTATAGTGTTACTCTGTGAGTCTCTGTAGTGTTACTCTGTGAGTCTCTGTAGTGTTACTCTGTGAGTCTCCGTAGTGTTACTCTGTGAGTCTCTGTAGTGTTACTCTGTGAGACTCTGTAGTGTTACTCTGTGAGTCTCTGTAGTGTTACTCTTTAAGTCTTCGATGTGTTACTCTATGAGTCTACGTAGTGTTACTATTTAAGTCTTCGATGTGTTACTCTATGAGTCTACGTAGTGTTACTATTTAAGTCTTCGTTGTGTTACTCTGTGAGTCACCTTAGTGTTACTCTATGAGTCTACGGTGTGTTACTCTATGAGTCTACGTAGTGTTACTATTTAAGTCTTCGTTGTGTTACTCTGTGAGTCACCTTAGTGTTACTCTATGAGTCTACGTTGTGTTACTCTATGAGTCTACGTAGTGTTACTCTGTGAGTCTCAGTAGTGTTACTCTGTGAGTCTCTGTAGTGTTACTCTGTGAGTCTCAGTAGTGTTACTCTGTGAGTCTCAGTAGTGTTACTCTGTGAGTCTCTGTAGTGTTACTCTGTGAGTCTCAGTAGTGTTACTCTGTGAGTCTCAGTAGTGTTACTCTGTGAGTCTCAGTAGTGTTACTCTGTGAGTCTCTGTAGTGTTACTCTGTGAGTCTCAGTAGTGTTACTCTGTGAGTCTCAGTAGTGTTACTCTGTGAGTCTCAGTAGTGTTACTCTGTGAGTCTCTCTAGTGTTACTCTGTGAGTCTCTCTAGTGTTACTCTGTGAGTCTCAGTAGTGTTACTCTGTGAGTCTCTATAGTGTTACTCTGTGAGTCTCAGTAGTGTTACTCTGTGAGTCTCTGTAGTGTTACTCTGTGAGTCTCAGTAGTGTTACTCTGTGAGTCTCAGTAGTGTTACTCTGTGAGTCTCTCTAGTGTTACTCTGTGAGTCTCAGTAGTGTTACTCTGTGAGTCTACGTAGTGTTACTCTGTGAGTCTCAGTAGTGTTACTCTGTGAGTCTCAGTAGTGTTACTCTGTGAGTCTCTCTAGTGTTACTCTGTGAGTCTCAGTAGTGTTACTCTGTGAGTCTACGTAGTGTTACTCTGTGAGTCTCAGTAGTGTTACTCTGTGAGTCTCCGTAGTGTTACTCTGTGAGTCTCAGTAGTGTTACTCTGTGAGTCTCTCTAGTGTTACTCTGTGAGTCTCAGTAGTGTTACTCTGTGAGTCTCTCTAGTGTTACTCTGTGAGTCTCCGTAGTGTTACTCTGTGAGTCTCAGTAGTGTTACTCTGTGAGTCTCTCTAGTGTTACTCTGTGAGTCTCTCTAGTGTTACTCTGTGAGTCTCTCTAGTGTTACTCTGTGAGTCTCAGTAGTGTTACTCTGTGAGTCTCTCTAGTGTTACTCTGTGAGTCTCTCTAGTGTTACTCTGTGAGTCTCAGTAGTGTTACTCTGTGAGTCTCTATAGTGTTACTCTGTGAGTCTCAGTAGTGTTACTCTGTGAGTCTCTGTAGTGTTACTCTGTGAGTCTCAGTAGTGTTACTCTGTGAGTCTCAGTAGTGTTACTCTGTGAGTCTCTCTAGTGTTACTCTGTGAGTCTCAGTAGTGTTACTCTGTGAGTCTACGTAGTGTTACTCTGTGAGTCTCAGTAGTGTTACTCTGTGAGTCTCAGTAGTGTTACTCTGTGAGTCTCTCTAGTGTTACTCTGTGAGTCTCTCTAGTGTTACTCTGTGAGTCTCTCTAGTGTTACTCTGTGAGTCTCTCTAGTGTTACTCTGTGAGTCTCAGTAGTGTTACTCTGTGAGTCTCTCTAGTGTTACTCTGTGAGTCTCAGTAGTGTTACTCTGTGAGTCTCTCTAGTGTTACTCTGTGAGACTCTGTAGTGTTACTCTGTGAGTCTCAGTAGTGTTACTCTGTGAGTCTCAGTAGTGTTACTCTGTGAGTCTCTCTAGTGTTACTCTGTGAGACTCTGTAGTGTTACTCTGTGAGTCTCAGTAGTGTTACTCTGTGAGTCTCAGTAGTGTTACTCTGTGAGTCTCAGTAGTGTTACTCTGTGAGTCTCAGTAGTGTTACTCTGTGAGTCTCTCTAGTGTTACTCTGTGAGACTATAATTTGGTTATGAGATGATTAAACTCACTAACCATTAATCAGGACCTACATCAGTGACGGCATCAGGTTGTATGAGTTTGATTTTCTGTGTTCCAGTCCTGCATCCCTGAGTTTTCTCTCTTGCCTCCAGTGGATTTGGATCAAAAGTTGTGTTTTGTTGAAAGCTGAACACACCGATAAACACAAACTTTCACACGTGCATACATGCCTCTTGGCACACGAGTCTCACAAACATACAGCACTGTTTCGCGCTCCATTGCCCCGTGACCTCACAGATTAGCTTCTCCGCCACATCCAGAGCAGCCAGTGCTGCAGCTGCAGAAGGAAGGTTTGAACTCGTGCTCGTCTAGTGGGTGGAGAACAGTTTCTGGACGAGGATCTGTGTAGCAGCAGGTGTTGTTGAAGGTGTCGTGAAGGTCTTACCTCAGCAGCTGAAACAATCTCTGCCTTCTTCTGATCTTCTTCTCCTGTCTGTGATGTTTCTTACTCTGACGATGATTAATACTTGTGTGTTTTATTAATACTTACAAATAGTTGTGGCCTGATGAGACTCACAGAGTAAAAAATAATATACAAAAGTGTGTCATGACATTAAAAAAGGGCTCATCTAGTCATATATTATTTTATTTTATATACATTTTATTCTAGAATGAATTCAAAATACGTGAAGATTATTTTTAGGTTGTAACATCCGTGAGAATTTGAAAGAAAGGCACGTTAAAATAATTATATTATTTATGTATTTTTTCCCTCAGAAAGATTCTAATGTTTATTTTTTGGTGTTTTTACATCAGGAATTATCACTAATTATCTAATTTATAATAGTTTCAATAAAATCACATAATAATGTGGTTTAAACCACTTTTTTTTAATTTAATTATCATCTAGTGTTAGATAAACGACGTTAAAGGAGAATCCTCAATCAAATCTGAGCGACTGTATAAAAGAAAATAGTGATTCAATTAATTGTGAGTCATTTTGTTATCGTTACAATATTTAATGTTCTTACATTTCTGGAGCAATTAAAATAAATATTTTTAATTGAAGCCAAAAGGTTATTTAGAGAATTAAAAAATAAATTAATATTGGAAAAAAAAAGTACTTGTTTAGTTGTCGTAAATATTTCAACATAATAGTTTTTTTTAATTTTCTATGACTTCATGAGGATCATATAAATTCAGTCAAAGAGTCTTTGTTTTGATGTTAGAGACATAAACTCATTGAACTTTAACATTCATGTAGAAACTATTATTATTATCATGATTACTATTATTATTAGGTTTGAATTGAAAAGAAACTATAAATATATTGAATCAAAATATCATCATCAAGGTTGTTTGTTTAGTCAAAAGGGACATAAATGTCCATTAAAAATACGTTTTCTTTTTACTTTTTAGGAATTCCAAACTTGTTTCCTCTTTGTTTCCTGCTGCACTTTCCTCACTTTTTCTTCCTCCTTCTTCTTTTTCTCCTTCCTTCCCCGTCTCCAGTAAAATCGTCCATGTGAAAGTCATCGACGACGAGGAGTACGAGAAGAACAAAACCTTCTACATCGAGATCGGCGAGCCCACGCTGATGGACGGCGGCGACGGCAAAGGTCAGGACGGGGTCGGGTCGGCATGTCGTCATCGCGCCCCGATTCAGTCGCCGCCGCCGCGAACCCACGTTCCTCCACTTCATCAGTGTTGTTGACATGCATGCCCTCATCTCATCCCTGTGTGTGTGTGTGTGTGTGTGTGTGCAGGAAGACCATTACTCTTAGGATCTTAGACCGGGAGGAGTACAATAAGC
>NC_141828.1:582500-607500 GCF_982586985.1 Callionymus lyra
GAACACATGGCTGCTCTTTTAACACACATGACACACACACACACACACACACACACTCTAGTAACAGGCATGATGGCTGTCAGCATGTTAATATGTTGTGTTCACCAGCGTCACGTCTGAGGGATCAGATTAGAGCTGATATCATGGATCCACCTCCAGCACACACTGCTGTGTTTAATACACAGGATTACACAGAAGCTGCTTCTATCTGTGTTGAATCACACGTGAGATACAACTGTGTGTGTACATGTGTTGTGCAAGCGAACGTATGTTGTGTGTACACAGATGTTTATGCACAGATGTCAAGACTTAGTTTTGCTAATGATAATTATTTACACTTTTCAATGTCATCGGATGTCGTAGAGGATCATGTTTTCCACGCATGTATACAGTGGAGGATATACATCACGTCACTCACTCTTCATACAACAACTAAAAATACAGTTAATAAAAAAAAAAGTAGGTTATTCTAAAAGAAAAAAACATGTGTTTTTAAAGAATATATTCACTTTTTGTTTATTAATCAAAGACACAATTATTATATATCATTTGACATTGAATGTACTTGTTTTTTATGTTGGTTAAAACATTATCGCATTTATTTGCCAGTTATTATTATTAATAGCTACAAGGTTTATTAATAGTTACGTTCTGGAATTGTTGCAAAGGATTGTGGGATTGGCAGGAATATACAGCATCAGCCATTTTTTTGTGGTCCTAGTCGATGATGTGTTGATGAAGCTTCACGAAACCATGTTGGAACTCTATCTTTACATTCCACTGCTTTGAACAGCTACATCATTTTTAAAGTGATGGCGCCACCTACTGACTTCTTTAAATAGGACAGTGTTTCACGAAGCTTCATCAGCTCATCGCTAATCCTTGATGCTCGGCACATTTTCATTACGTACTGTACGTTACAGTGAAGCCGCCAAATGACTTCAACTAAATGCAGTTAATAAATTGAAATATTTATAATTTTGTATTTATATAAAGTTCAATAACAAAGTAAAAATATACACAATTTGAAGTATTGATGAAGCTTCATCAAACAGTGTCATCATCTTCAGAGTCCACTAGATGGCGTCTCTACCCAATTTTCCTTTATTTTTAATGGCGCCACCTACAGACCTCTGAACAACATGACAATGTTTCATGAAGCGTCATCAACACATCAATGATTTTTTTGCCAGGTCAGTAGATGGTGCCTCAGTTCAAAAAATGAGGTTTCAATATTGAAAATAAGGACAATGCTTCATGAAGCTTCATTAATCCAACCGTTCATTGCATCGTGAATACTTGAGAAACATGCTTACGTTCCAGGAGCTGCTAGACACTTGAAATAGCTTCACATTCTTGTTTCCTTCATGTCACCGAGAAACGTTGTCTCCGGGACACTGTCCTCAGAGTCACAGGCGAACCACACATCGTCTTGTTGTGTAACCTGCGTGAACAACGTGACACGATTGAGACCTCCCTGACTGTATTTAAATAAGTTCTCACGTCGTTTGTTTGGACGACTCTTGATGTCGATAGCGATCTGAAATCTTACAACCAGCAGCCGCTGCTCAAAGAATGCAGAGACGTCCATGAATATCAATCCGATGCTTTGTTATCACACCATTCCAGACAAGACACAAAGTGACTTTTGCGTCATGTCAAGCTTTTAGATGTTCAAAGCTACACGACTTGAAAAGGAAGATGAAAGCACCAGGATTAGTTCGTACGCTAAAATCTTTAACCTCAAAATTGTTTTAACACAGTTAATAAAAAACATTTTAAACTTTTGGAATGGATTACTCATATTAATAATAATATTATATATAGTACACGACAAACCAGCTATTTTTGAGTGTGCGGCTTTATTTAATTCAATTTATTGAGTTTTACGTATGTAATGACACAGGTGTCCACCAGAGGGCGAGTGTAACTCAAACTGAAGTCCCTCAGTCATTTGATGAAAACTCAATGAAGCTACAAACACGTGTCTTGTTTTCTAGTAAACACGATAATTACGATAACATGTTTTTATTTTATTTTATAACCCTTGTGTAAAAGGCCCAAAAACAGATTTTTTTTTGTCAGTTTGTGGGGTTCATTAAATGTGTATTCATTATCTTGTATTATTATTAAATAATAATAACTGATTTGTTTATATTTCAAAGAATACTCATTTCATATATATCTATATATATATTGAGAATAAGACTGACTTTCCAACGACTACATTTCTAGAACGTAACTTTTTTATGGAGTTTTACGTATGTAATGACACAGGTGTCCACCAGAGGGCGAGTTTAACTCGAGCTGAAGTTCTTCAATCATTTGATGAAAGCTCGATGAAACTACAAACACGTGTCTAGTTTTCTAGTAAAAGCAATAATTACGATACAACGTGGAATTTAATAAAATGAAACACGACCACGTTGATTTTCCGAGTCAGTATAATCTGCACGACTCGACCCAGAAGAGCGTTCAACGTCAACAACAACAACATCTACAGCCAGATATGTGGACGCCGTCGACATTTCCACGGCTTCAGTTTCCAGACTCTCCGCAGTGATGCATCACTTTCAAAGAAACTCGCCCAAAGCCAGCATCACCAGCCTCTCTGAGGGATTCGCCTTTTGTCCAGTCGGATCGATTCCATCTCTGCAGCCGCGACGCCTCAAAGGTGTCGCTGGATCCTCCGGTCCGGCAGGTTCTCCGGGTTTTACACGAGTCCACAAACGGCCGAGCTCGCAGTGAAACCTTCGGACGGAGCAGCGCGAGGAAGCAACCGACGCCGAGAGGGAAAAGCAGCTGAAAACACAAACACGCCCTGGAGACGACGACGACCCCGCGTCCCCCAATCGAACACACACACACACACACACACACACACACAGCTAAAGACAGGCAGACACACACACACACAATCAAGTAAAAATAACACACACTCATGACAGATTTTGTCTGACAGCGATGTCCTCTCTCCTCTCATCCTCGCTTTCCTTGAGTCCCCCTCGCTCGCAGAGTGTGCGCCTGTGTGAGTCTGTGTGCGCCTGTGTGCGTCTGTGTGCGTCTGTGTGAGTCTGTGTGCGCCTGTGTGAGTCTGTGTGCGCCTGTGTGCGTCTGTGTGAGTCTGTGTGAGTCTGTGTGCGCCTGTGTGCGTCTGTGTGAGTCTGTGTGAGTCTGTGTGAGTCTGTGTGAGTCTGTGTGCGCCTGTGTGAGTCTGTGTGCGTCTGTGTGCGTCTGTGTGAGTCTGTGTGAGTCTGTGTGAGTCTGTGTGAGCCTGTGCCCTACATACTCCGTCATCAACACTGGTGCTTATCCAACGTTAGTTCAGCCAAACTTCACTCGTTTTCCACTTTCGTGTCTAATAATGTTGATTATTTTTTAGAGTAATCTGTTCTTTTTAGAGTTATAGACAAAAATGTTTGTTCATTTTAATGTAGCGACTGGAGCTCAGATGCTTCGTCTTCATCTTCGTCCAAAAAGACTTCAAAATAGGCTTTTTTCCTTTGTATTTAGTTATACTTTTGTTAAAAAATAGCAATTGTTCACTGTCTCATTAGAAAAAGTCAAATGAAATATTAATTTAAATTTACACACAAATGCATATTTATGACACTTAAATGAGACGCACTTTATTGGAGACTTCAGGAGGTCCAGCTAAGTAGACGTCGGTCTCAGAGGACTATTTGGGGTCCGTTCTGGAGAGTAAGTATCCCAGACTTAAGTGGCTGTTTAGCGGCGCAAGCTAATGGCTACATTAAATAAGAAGCAGTATCCAGACGTGTTTTTACTCTCCGCTCCCCTGGAGAGAGAAAATTAGATTTGTTAACCTTTGAGTAATTACGCTGTTAAGGAAATATGTCTGGTTCTGTTGTTTATTTTATGAAATGCATGAAGATATAGATTCAAAAGTGTAGTGTCAGCATCTGTCAAAACATCTGAAAATAAAGGGATAATTCAGCGTAAAACCTTTGTATTCGCTAACAAAGGATCTACAGATGATCACATGACATTAAAGTGATCGTGTGAACATCTTTGACCTACATTTGTCTTTAACTTCCATAATTTTAAACATTTAAAAATTATTTTATTTGTGCTCCACCAGGTCAGTTTAATCTCAGAGAGATACTGACTGAGTGACATTTGGACCAAGAATAGATTTGACTCGTTACGAAACAATTTGTGATGAAAGGAAAAGCGACAAAATAAACCAGTCATTTCCAGACATCTAAACCAAACCTACTAATTAAAAAATAATAATAATTTACATATCAAGGCTGCCACATAGCTGTAGGCGTCCAAATTGAGACAAGAGATGTAAATTTAAAAATAAAAATGAAGGAAAGGTCTCTTCTCAAGAGTGGTTGCAACAAAACCACTAAGAAATGCTACCGTAATATTCTATTGTCAAATTTAAGGCTTCCTGCTTTCCGTTCCTTTTTAAACGTTCAGTTCTTTACGCTGCCGTCTCCAGCATCTCACCATTGATTTATTTATATCCAGGCTTACTTGCAACTGCAATCATATGTATTTCACTGTGATTTTTCACCATAGCTGCGTCTCAAATCACATACTTGCTTACGACCCTTGACGTAGTTTTCTTTTAACAGAAATCTAGTGAGTCTTTTTGCTCCGAATGCAACAATATAAAAACAAAAACAACATTAATAATAGTTAATGCCCAACAACAAGACTTTTGATTTCAAATAAACTACTTTTATTGAGGATTCATATTTGAACTGTTGCTTTTAATGCCTTTGTGTTCATTATTTGCTTCCTGTAGTTAATGACAAATCAAATAACTTTATATATATATATATAAATGCATATATATTCATATACTTACAGGTGTATTTTCATCAGCAGTAGGAGGACGACACGTCTTCGCTGCTGATACCGGCGTAAATATCTTGTCAATATTTAGTTTCTCTTATGTATTGATCCAAACAAAACATACCAAAGGGAATTTTAAAAATAACAAAGAGGCTAATAGTCCAGAAATGACGTCATCAACGTGATGAGAATATGAAACTAGAAACTCATTGTCTCGTGTTGAAGATTTAGGGTAAAAATCAAGAAACAAGGGAAGTCAGACCCGTGTGTGCGGGGGTCCTTCACGCCTCCTCCCTAAAACGATAGAAGCCCTCGCTGCCGCTGAAGTAATGGAAGCTGACAGGAGGAGAGAGGAGGTGAGGCAGCGAGGTGCTCAAGGGAACGTGGAGAGAGCGGCAGGAAAAACACCGCGAAGGGAGAGAGAGGCCATGGTTTTTTGATGGATCGGTTCTGCTTTAAAGAGGACGGAAAAAATGATAAGGGGAGGAAAGTGTCTGGGAGACGATATTTTATTTGCAACCTGTCAGCGAACAGGAGTCGAGAGGAGAAGCTCCGAGGTGTCTGGGAGGAGGAAGGAGAGCAGACGGGTTTGAAGATCAGAACACAATTGAAGGCGAACGAAGCCGAGACGAGCAAAACAGAACTCAGAAAACGGATGAAAAAATAAACATGTTGAACTATAAAACAATATTTATGTGTTTAGAGTCAGATTTTGGGAAAATAAATGAATAAGTACCAGGAAAATATTTGGTTTTAACAACTTTCTGACAATAGCGCAGTCGCCTCACAGCAAGAAGGTTGCTGGTTCGCTTCCAGGCCGAGCCAACTTGTGACCTTCTGTGTGGAGTTTATATGTTCAAACCGTGTTTACTCCGGACACTCTGGTTTCCTCCCACAGTCCAAAAACATACAGAGGTTGATTGAGAACTTGAGGGAATTGTCCGTAGGTATGAGTGTGTGTGTGAATGGTTGTGTGTCTTGTGCGTCCTGTCCAGGGTGTCCCCTGCCTCTCGCCCTATGAACCTGGGATAGACTCTCTGACCCCATTAAGGGATAAAGCAGTTAAAAATGAATTAATTAACGTTCTGCTAGCTTTTAGGAAAACCAAGGAGCTCTCAGTTGTTAAATAAACTACTTTCACTTTCATGTTGCGATAATCAACGGTTGGTCATTTCAACGACCTGAACCAGTTCCATCTAAGACGAGCCAAAGCTCAGCCGAGAGGAACCGATCGCTCGACGCCGCGGAGCCAGACGAGTGGAAATAAGGCACCAGGAGTCATTTTCCCCTGGAGGAGAATAGAAGCTCTTTGATCCCAGCGGTGTTCCTGGTCTCCTCGCGGCGAGAGAATGAGCGTCGCTGTGATAATGAGGGGAAGCGTCTATTCACGAGGGTTCGCTCTCGCTGCATTGATCCGCTGCAACAGTTTCATACCTTCCTTTTTTCATGGCTGTCCAGACGTCACTGTGACACTTGTGTAACTGTGACTGTAGAGAAGCAACGTCTAACATTAAAATGAACTAAGTTTAAATTAAAAACAAAAGAGAAAAGCAAAATATTTTACGACAAAATTTAAAATACCATGTGACATTTGAATACTTATATTTTAAAGTTCAACTAATGTGTTGATGTAAGTTTCTCTTAAATTGATCCTGGACTCTATTGTCATCAGTGCGTGGTTGACCTTAACCACGCCCCCTCTTCAGTGATTGGTCAAGGTTTGTACCGCATGTCACAAATCTTGGAAGCCTCCACCTCCAAGCCTGAAGCCATTATTACGTGGATAATGGACTCTCGTAACCTCTCGTTCGCCCAGATTTCAGAGCAACTTTATAAAGTAATAAGTTTAAAACATGGTCATGATGAGGAACTTACTGCATCTTGGTTTGTTTTATTGTTCTGATTGAAAATATCCTAGATTAGGACTAAAAACTAAAGATATTTTATACACTTTAAGTCTTTTTTTTCCTATGGGCTCGTATATAATACATTATGAACCCATGAGACCCTGGGAGATTAAAGTGCATTGATAAGGCTGTATCTACATTATGCTATGATATCTTAAAAATGCCATAAATATGTGACATATAGAAACATATATTAGAAATTACTGCTGTTTAGTTTTATTATTTTGATGGAAAATATGAAAACGTTTAATGCCTAAAACAAAGAAACGTTAATTTTTCAGGAAAAAACAACAACATTAATATACATTTCTGAGGGTTTATAGAAGAAGCTATGAAGGTTTATTTATTTATTAAATTATGTAAACTTAGAACAGATGTATAAAATATTGCAAGTGTACAATATTAAGAACGTTAAGCCTTACACCCCAGCTCGGGCTCTGAGGTCTGTGGATCAGAATCTACTTATGGTTCCACGCACACGGCTCAGGACCAGAGGAGAGAAATCTTTTCAGGCTGTTGCTCCTAAGCTTTGGAACGATCTTCTTCTCTTTTTGCTCTTGATGATCTACTGACTCCTTTAAGAAACATCTTAAGACGTTTCTATTTGTTCAGGCTTTCCTTGAATTTCTCGAACTCCTGTGTTGTTCTCAGTATTATCTTGATCTTTAAAGTATGTACTTTTTTGAGTATTGTTTTGATTGTTTAAGCGCTTTGTGACCCTGGTCTCGAAAAGCGCTATATAAATAAATATTACTTACTTACTTACTTACTTACTTAAGTAAAGTGGGATCACTGTCTTGCAAATACTAATAACGTAATACTACAATACTACTCTCAAAATATTTTTAGTAGGCCCCTTAAAGTGATAGTTCACCCAAAATTAATTCACTCATTCTCAACTCTCATGTCGACTAATGTTGATTATTTTCAGAGTAATCTGTTCTTTTTAGATTTATAGACAAAAATGTTTGTTCATTTTAATGTAGCGACTGGAGCTCAGTTGTCTTCGTCTTCATCTTAGTCCAAAAAGACACTTAAAAACATCCAACAACATGTGGTGCTCATCTGTCTATCTCAAAATTAATTTAGAAGTTTGGGTCAAATGAGTCTTTAATTGACCGCGAGTGTCTTCACCCGATACTTCATGGAAGAAGAACGTAATCTGATGTTCTGTGATGTCATTTCCTGGAGAAGATCCCTGACTACACTGAACATTTGGACCAGCGGCCGCCACTCAAAATGGTGCCCAGAAGTAGGAACAGTGACCGGGTCACTGGAGCGACTCACAGGCTTATTACAGGAGCTTAAACATGTGCAAATAGTTCACTCAGAACTTTCATGACTACTATCTAATCTAACTCAATTTTAAATATTCCTTAAAGTCAAATTATATTTAGATTTAACCTCTTGGTATTTGATTAAATAAGCTTTCTCTGGTGTACTGGACTCAATCTGAGTTTCATGCAGTAACAACTCAATATATTTTTTATTTTTTTGTGAGTTCATAAGTTTGCAGTACTGATGGGATATTCCATCAAGCATAAAAGTCATTATTTATCTAATTATTAACTCAAATATACTTTCCTTCGTAGTCTTGATTTCTTAATATTATCACAAAAATTGAATTTCTTCATAATCTTGCACATTTCACTGAACAATCCACCGGTTTATTACAAAAATGATTGAAAGAAATAATACTTAAAAGTGTATAAGCACCAATATTTGATTAGGATTCACTGTGTAGATGTGTGTGTGCGTGTGTGTAGCTTTATAATTGTTCTGTGTGTTCTATTTTTCCTTCTCCGCCATCATTGAGGATTTTTTTAATGGAGAGGATTAGATGAAATGTTTCTCATTAAAGAGAGAGCTCGGGTTGGCAGCGTCTGTGAGATCGATTGCTGTCATTCACGTCTTTTCATTTTCACAATGACAATTTCAGAACGTTCCGCCGCCTCGGAGCGTCTCGAGCGTTCACGCGAGGCCAAGACGTTCTTCTTCTGCTTTGTTATTCAAATGTGAACATATTCATTTTCATTCTCTCATTCATTCTTTCAAACCACTTTCCAGTTACTTTCTAATTGTTCATCGTGTGTCTTCATGCATGCAGAAGCAGTTGTTTAGCTAGCTTAGCATGAACTAGGATATATGTGTAGTATTGTCCAGTACTTGACTCTGGTGTTGTGATAGTGTAGTAACAATTATATGTGTGTAGTATTGTCCAGTACTTGACTCTGGTGTTGTGATAGTGTAGTAACAAGTATATATGTGTAGTATTGTCCAGTACTTGACTCTGGTGTTGTGATAGTGCTGTAACAAGTATACATGTGTAGTATTGTCCAGTACTTGACTCTGGTGTTGTGATAGTGTAGTAACAAGTATATATGTGTAGTATTGTCCAGTACTTGACTCTGGTGTTGTGATAGTGTAGTAACAAGTATATATGTGTAGTATTGTCCAGTACTTGACTCTGGTGTTGTGATAGTGTTGTAACAAGTATATATGTGTAGTATTGTCCAGTACTTGACTCTGGTGTTGTGATAGTGTAGTAACAAGTATATATGTGTAGTATTGTCCAGTACTTGACTCTGGTGTTGTGATAGTGTTGTAACAAGTATATATGTGTAGTATTGTCCAGTACTTGACTCTGGTGTTATGATAGTGTAGTAACAAGTATAAAGTGTAGTATTGTCCAGTACTTGACTCTGGTGTTGTGATAGTGTAGTAACAAGTATATATGTGTAGTATTGTCCAGTACTTGACTCTGGTGTTGTGATAGTGTTGTAACAAGTATATATGTGTAGTATTGTCCAGTACTTGACTCTGGTGTTGTGATAGTGTATTAACAAGGATATATGTGTAGTATTCTCAAGTACTTGACTCTGGTGTTGTGATAGTGTAGTAACAAGTATATATGTGTAGTATTGTCCAGTACTTGACTCTGGTGTTGTGATAGTGTAGTAACAAGTATATATGTGTAGTATTGTCCAGTACTTGACTCTGGTGTTGTGATAGTGTAGTAACAAGTATATATGTGTAGTATTGTCCAGTACTTGACTCTGGTGTTGTGATAGTGTAGTAACAAGTATAAAGTGTAGTATTTTTAGCTAGCTGAACCACTAGCTTAGTATGAACTAGCTAGCTTAGCATGATCTAGCTAGCTTAGCATGAACTAGCTATCTTAGCATGAACTAGCTTGCCGAGTGTATCTTAACCTGTACTTGTTTGTCGTTCCACAGAGGAGAAAGAAACACCGCAGGAGGACGAAAAGGAAGCTCTGACCGGCACCGACGAGGAGAAGATGCGCATCGCAGAAATGGGTCGACCCATGCTAGGAGACCACAGCAAGCTGGAGGTCATTATCGAGGAGTCCTACGAGTTCAAGGTCAGCAAAGTCAACGATGTTTTTTTTTTATCCATTGTCTGGTGACACAACATTAGTCGTGATTTTAACATCGTTCATCCAAATCTCAAATGAGTTCCTAGTTAATAGGAAGGAAATATCAATGAAAAAAAGTGTATTTTTCTCGTGAATTGAAATGAGCTAAATTTAGTTTTTTTGTGGAGAAGAAATAAAAAGGGAAACAAAAGGATTACGATAACAATCGTGAACTCATCAACAGCTGATTTATTCTAAAACAATCAAAACACGGAGTCCGTTCCGTTCCGGGTCTTATACTTCGCTTCGTGGAGAAAGATGGACAATCAGAGTGTGTCACGGGTCGTTTATTCGCCGCTTCAAGTCAAACAAAATAGAAGCTTTACGATCGCGACCGGACACACTTTCTCCCGGCGACTGTACAGGTCAATAGTCCCGGGAGAAAAGAACCCGATCTGTAGAAACATCGCTATATTTAATGCAAATTTCCCGCCCAGGGGGTCGTCCTTTCTGGCCAAATGGTCCTTTCAAGTTCCCTGTGTCCCGATCCCCCATTGAGAGACATCCTGATTTGTTTTCTTGTAATCTAATCATTCAAATGTTCTCGGGTGGGGGTTTCTGTCTTTTAGCCCCCCTTTCCCGGGTGTGTCTTGCTTCGTTCTTTGATCTACGATTTAAGGTGTGATTGGCAGATAAACAGATGTTTTAAATCACCGGTGTCGTATCTCTAATTCTGTTTCAAGCTTGCCTCGAACCAGTGTGAATCAGTCTGGAGTGGAATGTTGATTGTGAATGTGTAGTCAAACATTTAAGTTCTTAGATGAAGCGAGTAATTTATACTTTATATTTTGATTATCTTTTAGCACTAATTTAAGTATGGCGTATACGTTTAGTGTATAATCATTTTAATCTAACAATTCGAATAAGTCTGGTTTCACGGCTGCAATCTGATCAATCTCCACCCGCTCTTAAATTGCAAGATAAACGTAAAACTAGGTAGTGGTCTGGATTATGTTAGTTCTAAACCAACACAAGCAGCAGCCTGATGCCAGACATGACGTGCGGTGTGCGAGCGAGCACAACAGTCGACTGGTAAAAAAGTCATTAACGAGTGCAGCGAGTGCGTAACAATGTCCATCAACCGCAGAAGTTCTGGATCGCTGGTCCGTAGTTCATCATTAGTCTGGCGCGCGACTGAAGATCTTCAACGACGGGACGAGAATCCAAGAAGAAAAATGACCGAAGAGGAGATTTGTGTTGAGAGTGAAGCTCCGTGTGTGTGTTGTGCGAGCGAGATCGTGCGAAAAGTGTCACAATAACCGACTTGATGTTGTTGTGTCACCAGAACACTGTGGACAAACTGATCAAGAAGACCAATCTGGCTCTGCTGGTGGGAACGAACAGTTGGAGGGACCAGTTCATCGAGGCCATCACCGTCAGCGCAGGTAGGAACCGAACACTAGTGTGATGGAGGTCCAGTTATCGAGTCGCACACTCGCCCGACCGTTTATGGTTCCAAACATAAAGTGAGGTGATGGATCAGAGAAGCAAACACTGACCAGATGGGATATTACCAGCGCCGTTATTGTGCGAGCGGCGAGCTGACGCGATGATGTGTGTCAGCGTGGGACGTAATAGTTATGACAACATTTGTCGCTTCACTGATTTTCCATTTTGTTCTGCAATAAACCAAAATGATGTTCCGTGGAGCACGACTGGAACTGTCACTGGGGAGTCAAAAACTCTTTTCAGCGAAGGAGAGGATAAGGACAACAAATTTGAGTTACTGTTTTGCAAGAACTGATAAATGACAACACACTGTTTATTTTTATTTCTTAAATGTGACTGTGTACTATTTAATTATTATTTAATGTATTTCTCGTATTGGTTTATCGCAGCAATTCTGATTTTTATCCTTCAGAGCATTTCTTGGGCTTATAATGACGATATCATACATTGTGATATATATTGTGATACTGTAGGTACAAGGATGTATGTGTAGTATTGTGGAGTACTTGACTCTGGTGTTGTGATAGTGTAGTAACAAGTATATATGTAGTATTGTGGAGTACTTGACTCTGGTGTTGTGATAGTGTAGTAACAAGAATATATGTGTAGTATTGTACAGTACTTGACTCTGGTGTTGTTATAGTGTTCTAACAAGGATATATGTGTAGTATTGTCCAGTACTTGACTCTGGTGTTGTGATAGTGTAGTAACGAGTATATATGTGTAGTATTGTGGAGTACTTGACTCTGGTGTTGTTATAGTGTTCTAACAAGGATATATGTGTAGTATTGTCCAGTACTTGACTCTGGTGTTGTGATAGTGTAGTAACGAGTATATATGTGTAGTATTGTGGAGTACTTGACTCTGGTGTTGTGATAGTGTAGTAACAAGTATATATGTAGTATTGTGGAGTACTTGACTCTGGTGTTGTGATAGTGTAGTAACAAGAATATATGTGTGGTATTAGTCCAGTACTTGACTCTGGTGTTGTGATAGTGTAGTAACAAGTATATATGTGTAGTATTGTACAGTACTTGACTCTGGTGTTGTTATAGTGTTCTAACAAGGATATATGTGTAGTATTGTCCAGCACTTGACTCTGGTGTTGTGATAGTGTAGTAACAAGTATATATGTGTAGTATTGTCCAGTACTTGACTCTGGTGTTGTAATAGTGTAGTAACAAGTATATATGTGTAGTATTGTCCAGTACTTGACTCTGGTGTTGAGATAGTGTAGTAACAAGTATATATGTGTAGTATTGTACAGTACTTGACTCTGGTGTTGTGATAGTGTAGTAACAAGTATATATGAGTAGTATTGTCCAGTACTTGACTCTGGTGTTGTGATAGTGTAGTAACAAGTATATATGTGTAGTATTGTCCAGTACTTGACTCTGGTGTTGAGATAGTATAGTAACAAGAATATATGTGTAGTATTGTCCAGTACTTGACTCTGGTGTTGAGATAGTATAGTAACAAGTATATATGTGTAGTATTGTCCAGTACTTGACTCTGGTGTTGTGATAGTGTAGTAACAAGTATATATGTGTAGTATTGTCCAGTACTTGACTCTGGTGTTGTAGTATTTACAGACCACATGACTCTTGACAAAGTCGTAACTGCTTTCATTTGTTTTCAAACGAAAATATGTCCAAACATCATCTTTAAAAGCTACTGGACTCACTGTATCCTCTCGTCCTCAGTCATCGATAGTATATTGCAGGACTATCTTGTTCCTTTAGATGTAATGACTGCTGCCATCTAGAGGCCAGAAGTTTTATTGCAATGAATACAGCATGAATATTTGCATCTTAATTGTACATTATATTAAAAAAAAAATTTTTTAATTTTTTTTCACAATTTGTTGAAATGTGTCCCAAAAATATAACATGGAAAAAACGAATTGTTTTATTTTACACTATTAAAATATTCTCCGCAAAATAACTATGTTATTTACTTTATCATATCCTACAATATTTAAATTAAATCCAAGAACAGAAATTTCATCTGGAAAAATTGGAAAAGTTCAAATTTACATTAACAAACGTTAACACATTAAAAGTTAGGTAGAACTTTATTGATCCCTAATTATATATATTATAGTTATAGTATAAACAAATGACCAAACACTCGATGTTACTGTTCAAATCACTCAATTCTTATCCTTGGCATCACTTCTGGAAAACTCGGCAAAAAAGTAAGGCATAGACACGTATCACAAGGATGGAGTATTTATAAAAAAGACAGAGTGATTGATGTAAAGACATTTTGAAAAAAATATTCTTCACCGTTATATATCTACACACAGAGAAATTCCTGACGCATAGCATCGATTCGCATTCAAGTTGTCGGCTGCAAAAGTGCTCTGGACCGTTTCTCTGTGCATGTGAATCAATGCAAACATCAAACAATATTTACTGAGCTGCAAATTACATCGAGAACGAGGCAAAAAACAAATCAATGTCTCTATCTCAAGAAGTGAGTTTCTATTAAGGAGTCGGTCTTGGCCAGGGTTTGAAGTCTGACTCTACAGTGTGTGTGTTCGCTCTCAGCTGTCCTTCGCCGGGCAGCGCTAATGGAAAGGCTTGTCTTCGCTCTCTTATCTGGGATTAGCTTGTCGAGGCTGACGGTGCGGCGCGTTTGCTAAACAAAGAGCAGCGACTGCAGTTGGCACTCAAAGAGGAAATCAGCTTTTGTTGTGTGCGACTCCAACTCTGCGCCGCACTCGTGGCTTCCTGATGATTTATTCAGACATGAGCAATGGAAGGTTTTAGGGTTTCTGCAGCTTTGACGCCGGCTCCAGTAAAGTTTCCTGAAAACTATCTGGGCTCGAATGTCATTCAATATCCACAAAGTTATAATGTAGCACCTCGTGTTTCTGCTCGTGTCAACGTTGTAAAAAGTTATTAATTGTATGTAGATTTGGATAGACATATATGTATTAGCATTATTAAAGTATGTCAGACCTGAAATTGACAACGCCTAGTACTTCACAACGCCGGATATTTTACAACGCCGGTTACATCACAATGCCGGGTAATTCACTGACAGGGTACTTCCCAACGCCGGGTACTTCCCAACGCCGGGTACTTCCCAACGCCGGTTACATCACAATGCCGGGTAATTCACTAACCGGGTACTTCACAACGCTGGGTACTTCACAACGCCGGATATTTTACAACGCCGGTTACATCACAATGCCAGGTAATTCACTGACTGGGTACTTCACAACGCCGGGTACTTCCCAACGCCGGGTACTTCACAATGCCGGGTAATTCACTGACCGGGCACTTCACAACGCCTATTACTTCACAATGCCTAGTAATTCACAACGCCTAATACCTCAAAACGCCAAGTACTTCATAACGCCTAATACTTCACAACGCCGGGTATTTTAAAACGCCGGTTACTTTACAGCGCCTAGTAATTCATAACACCGGGTATCTTACAACACCCGGTATTTTACTACGCCGGTTACTTCCCAGCGCCGGGTACTTCACAACGCTGGGCACTTCACAATGCTGGGTACTTCACAACGCCTAGTACTTCACAACGCCTGTTATTTTACAACGCCAGTTACTTCACAGCGCTTAGTTCTTCACAACGCCGGGTATTTTACAAAGCCGGTTACTTCCCAGTGCCGGGTACTTCACAACGCCAGGTACTTCACAATGCTGGGTATTTCACTGACCGGGTACTTCACAACGCCTAGTACTTCACAACGCCTAGTACTTCACAACGCCTGTTATTTTACAACGCCAGTTACTTCACAGCGCTTAGTTCTTCACAACGCCGGGTATTTTACAAAGCCGGTTACTTCCCAGCGCCGGGTACTTCACAATGCCGGGTACTTCACAATGCTGGGTATTTCACTGACTGGGTACTTCACAACGCCTAGTACTTCACAACGCCTAGTACTTCACAACAACTAGCACTTCACAACGCCGGGTATTTAACAACGCCAGGTACTTAAAGTAGAGTGAATACTGGTAGCGGATTGAAGTCAGTGACTGAGCGTCTCCCTCCTTGCGAGTGTCGACAAATTAAGAGCAACAAATAAACTTCATCCATCACATGACTTAAGAAGCTGCAGCAGAAATCGGTCTCGAACTCCGGGCGACACAGAAGTTGTGATTGAAGCTGCAGGACGCTGATCTGAAATCAATTACCTTCATTATCACCATTGTGGGGAGTTAGAGCTGCTCGGTCGGACGCGGCGTGAGCGGAATGTTTCTTTGTGGCTTCGCTCGCTGAAATCACACCAATTAGACCGACACAGAAGAACCTTGTTACCATTCCCTGGAGGAAGTTCAACTCTTCCTGTTGTTTTCCATCCTTTTTTATTGAGTTTAATCGTGTAAAATGTTTGGTGTGTTGTGGTTACTTGTCTGGTACACAAGGGACTTAGAGAGAGTTTCATCAACTGACCATTGGTTTGCGTCCCTGCATTGAGCCCTGTGTCATATTTATGATTTTAAATTTTAATATATATCTGGTTTCATAGATTCAACGTTTTCGCTTTTTTGCCGGAATCCTCTGGCAAATACCATCAAGTGCGTAATTAAGTTGTTCTGTGTTTACTATAGGATTTGTCTACATCAGCTTAGAGATTGTTTTTTAAGTTAATTTGATGTTTGTTTAACTTGCAGAGATTTAGATACACATTTGCAAAATAATGTTCTCATTTGAGGAGCAAGCAATGGATTTAGACATCAAGATAAGCTGCTGACTTATAGTAAGTAATAAGTAAGTAGTTATTTGTAAAGTGCATTTCTAGACCAGGGTCACAAAGCTCTTGAACAATCAAAAGCAATACACAGTTAAAATACATAAAAATTTAAGAACTCAAATAAAAAAGTCTTCAGATGTTTCTTGAAGGAGTCAGTAGATCATCAAACACACATGTTTCTTGAAGGAGTCAGTAGATCATCAAACACAGATGTTTCTTGAAGGAGTCAGTAGATCATCAAACACAGATGTTTCTTGAAGGAGTCAGTAGATCATCAAACACAGATGTTTCTTGAAGGAGTCAGTAGATCATCAAACACAGATGATTCTTGAAGGAGTCAGTAGATCATCAAACACAGATGTTTCTTGAAGGAGTCAGTAGATCATCAAACACAGATGTTTCTTGAAGGAGTCAGTAGTTCATCAAACACAGATGTTTCTTGAAGGAGTCAGTAGATCATCAAACACAGATGTTTCTTGAAGGAGTCAGTAGATCATCAAACACAGATGATTCTTGAAGGAGTCAGTAGATCATCAAACACAGATGTTTCTTGAAGGAGTCAGTAGATCATCAAACACAGAGATGTTTCTTGAAGGAGTCAGTAGATCATCAAACACAGATGTTTCTTGAAGGAGTCAGTAGATCATCAAACACAGATGATTCTTGAAGGAGTCAGTAGATCATCAAACACAGATGTTTCTTGAAGGAGTCAGTAGTTCATCAAACACAGATGTTTCTTGAAGGAGTCAGTAGATCATCAAACACAGATGATTCTTGAAGGAGTCAGTAGATCATCAAACACAGAGATGTTTCTTGAAGGAGTCAGTAGATCATCAAACACAGATGTTTCTTGAAGGAGTCAGTAGATCATCAAACACAGATGTTTCTTGAAGGAGTCAGTAGATCATCAAACACAGAGATGTTTCTTGAAGGAGTCAGTAGATCATCAAACACAGATGTTTCTTGAAGGAGTCAGTAGATCATCAAACACAGATGATTCTTGAAGGAGTCAGTAGATCATCAAACACAGATGTTTCTTAAAGGAGTCAGTAGATCATCAAACACAGATGTTTCTTGAAGGAGTCAGTAGATCATCAAACACAGAGATGTTTCTTGAAGGAGTCAGTAGATCATCAAACACAGATGTTTCTTGAAGGAGTCAGTAGATCATCAAAGACACATGTTTCTTGAAGGAGTCAGTAGATCATCAAACACAGATGTTTCTTGAAGGAGTCAGTAGATCATCAAACACAGATGTTTCTTGAAGGAGTCAGTAGATCATCAAACACAGAGATGTTTCTTGAAGGAGTCAGTAGATCATCAAACACACATGTTTCTTGAAGGAGTCAGTAGATCATCAAACACAGATGTTTCTTGAAGGAGTCAGTAGATCATCAAACACAGATGTTTCTTGAAGGAGTCAGTAGATCATCAAACACAGATGTTTCTTGAAGGAGTCAGTAGATCATCAAACACAGATGTTTCTTGAAGGAGTCAGTAGATCATCAAACACAGATGTTTCTTGAAGGAGTCAGTAGATCATCAAACACAGATGTTTCTTCAAGGAGTCAGTAGATCATCAAACACAGATGTTTCTTCAAGGAGTCAGTAGATCATCAAACACAGATGTTTCTTCAAGGAGTCAGTAGATCATCAAACACAGAGATGGTTCCAAAGCTTAGGAGCAACATGCTGGAAGGAAAAACTGGCAGCCAATACAGAGTTTGAAGAATCAGGGAAATGTGAGTTCTTCTACTAGAGCAGGGCAGAATCCTAGCTGCTGTCATCACGAATCCACCTTTTAAATGATAAGAAAAATGATTCACATTTATTTCCAAACAATAGTTCATCAGTTTGAGTTGTGATCTTGAAATCAAATTCCACTTGAAGACACTCTTTATCTCCACTTAAAGTCCCGGTGGTTTCTCTCGATGAAAGATAAGCAGGGTCGGCTCGCTCCTTATCTTCTGTGCGATGGATGAAAATCAGATAAAGATCACGTTGAAGAAGTGTCTTCATCCCGAGCGACGACATGGACGCTCATCCTCCGATGGAAATGTCAGATCAAGACCTCACTCGTCTCATTTCCCCCCCGAGGGGCGTTTGGCCGGATCATGAGAGGATGGCCGTCGGCTGAATATGCAGTTTAAGGACGAGACTGTGCTCCGGGCGGCGAGAGGAGGGAAGACTCCGCCGGAGATTAACCTTCAGGTTCGGCTCAAAGATGAAAACTCGAAAACACGTTCTGTGAGCGGCAACAGATGCCACGCGTGACATTCAACTCCACTCTCGTTTAGTGGCGTTTAAAGCCTTCGCAAATGTCAGAGTGTGTGTTTACATGTGTGTGTGTGTGTGTGTGTTTACATGTGTGTGTGTGTGTTCATCGCAAGCTGTTCACTCAAAGTAGCCTCACGACAGACTGTGAGTCTTGGGAGTCGTCAGAACCGCCTTGTTCTTCGAACGTGTGAAGCTCCTGCGAAAACACTGCAGTCGACGCAACGATCGATTCAGTCGTAGGTGGTAGAAGTGAAAGTGTCTACAAGTGTAAACGTTAAATTTTTATCGAATTATAAACATTTAGAAAAATCAGTTTACCCTGGTGTTTTTCTAGTCTGAAGAAAATTGAGTGTGGATCGATGGACACTTTCCACCCTCAACGTCCTCCATCTTAGTGACGTAGATGAAGCTAAACTGAAGCTAAACTGAGGCTAAACTGAAGCTAAACTGAAGCTAAACTGATGCTAAACTGAAGCTAAACTGAAGCTAAACTGAGGCTAAACTGAAGCTAAACTGAAGCTAAACTGATGCTAAACTGAAGCTAAACTGAAGCTAAACTGAGGCTAAACTGAAGCTAAACTGAAGCTAAACTGATGCTAAACTGAAGCTAAACTGAGGCTAAACTGAAGCTAAACTGATGCTAAACTGAAGCTAAACTGAAGCTAAACTGATGCTAAACTGAAGCTAAACTGAAGCTAAACTGATGCTAAACTGAAGCTAAACTGGAGCTAAACTGAGGCTAAACTGAAGCTAAACTGATGCTAACCTGAAGCTAAACTGAAGCTAAACTGAGGCTAAACTGAAGCTAAACTTAAGCTTAAGCTAAACTTAAGCTAAACTGAAGCTAAACTGAAGCTAAACTAAAGCTAAACTGAAGCTAAACTGACGCTAAACTGAGGCTAAATTGAAGCTAATCTTAAACTAAACTCAAGCTTAACTGAAGCTACGTCACTGACACGTCTTCGGAGCAGATACTGACGTAAATGTAAGTAAGTAAGTAAGTAATATATATTTATATAGCGCTTTTCGAGACCAGGGTCACAAAGCGCTTTAACAATCAAAACAATACTCAAAACAGTACATACTTCAAAGATCAAGACAACACCGAGAACAACACAGGAGTTCGAGAAATTCAAGGAAAAGCCTGAACAAATAGAAACGTCTTGAGTCAGTAGACTCCATCAAGCGCAAAGAGAGAGGAAGATTCTCAAGAAAACACTTGTTGTACCACAAAAAAAACACAACAACAGTAATAACACAATGAAACACAACTTAATAACTTTTTATTGGAGAAAAGTGTTGTCAAGTGTCAGTGATAGTGTTTCAACAACTGGTTACAATCAGTGTTAAAAAGTAGTAGAAGAAGAAACTGTCGAGTCATTTCCTGTAATTGTGTAGCAGCAGAGTTTGCTTTGAGACAGAACTACACTGTAAGTGTGTAGCAGCAGAGTTTGATTTGAGACAGAACTACACTGTAAGTGTGTAGCAGCAGAGTTTGATTTGAGACAGAACTACACTGTAAGTGTGTAGCAGCAGAGTTTGATTTGAGACAGTACTACACTGTAAGTGTGTAGCAGCAGAGTTTGATTTGAGACAGTACTACACTGTAAGTGTGTAGCAGCAGAGTTTGATTTGAGACAGTACTACACTGTAAGTGTGTAGC
The DNA here is from genome assembly GCF_982586985.1 of Callionymus lyra. NCBI lineage: Eukaryota > Metazoa > Chordata > Actinopteri > Syngnathiformes > Callionymidae > Callionymus > Callionymus lyra. The sequence continues at coordinate 602,792 of NC_141828.1, forward strand.
AGCAGAGTTTGATTTGAGACAGTACTACACTGTAAGTGTGTAGCAGCAGAGTTTGATTTGAGACAGTACTACACTGTAAGTGTGTAGCAGCAGAGTTTGATTTGAGACAGAACTACACTGTAAGTGTGTAGCAGCAGAGTTTGATTTGAGACAGTACTACACTGTAAGTGTGTAGCAGCAGAGGTTGATTTGAGACAGTACTACACTGTAAGTGTGTAGCAGCAGAGGTTGATTTGAGACAGTACTACACTGTAAGTGTGTAGCAGCAGAGTTTGATTTGAGACAGTACTACACTGTAAGTGTGTAGCAGCAGAGTTTGATTTGAGACAGTACTACACTGTAAGTGTGTAGTAGCAGAGTTTGATTTGAGACAGTACTACACTGTAAGTGTGTAGTAGCAGAGTTTGATTTGAGACAGTACTACACTGTAAGTGTGTAGCAGCAGAGTTTGATTTGAGACAGAACTACACTGTAAGTGTGTAGTAGCAGAGTTTGATTTGAGACAGTACTACACTGTAAGTGTGTAGCAGCAGAGTTTGATTTGAGACAGAACTACACTGTAAGTGTGTAGCAGCAGAGTTTGATTTGAGACAGAACTACACTGTAAGTGTGTAGCAGCAGAGTTTGATTTGAGACAGTACTACACTGTAAGTGTGTAGCAGCAGAGTTTGATTTGAGACAGTACTACACTGTAAGTGTGTAGCAGCAGAGTTTGATTTGAGACAGTACTACACTGTAAGTGTGTAGCAGCAGAGTTTGATTTGAGACAGTACTACACTGTAAGTGTGTAGTAGCAGAGTTTGATTTGAGACAGAACTACACTGTAAGTGTGTAGCAGCAGAGTTTGATTTGAGACAGAACTACACTGTAAGTGTGTAGCAGCAGAGTTTGATTTGAGACAGTACTACACTGTAAGTGTGTAGCAGCAGAGTTTGATTTGAGACAGAACTACACTGTAAGTGTGTAGCAGCAGAGTTTGATTTGAGACAGTACTACACTGTAAGTGTGTAGCATCAGAGTTTGATTTGAGACAGTACTACACTGTAAGTGTGTAGCAGCAGAGTTTGATTTGAGACAGTACTACACTGTAAGTGTGTAGCAGCAGAGTTTGATTTGAGACAGTACTACACTGTAAGTGTGTAGCAGCAGAGTTTGATTTGAGACAGTACTACACTGTAAGTGTGTAGCAGCAGAGTTTGATTTGAGACAGAACTACACTGTAAGTGTGTAGCAGCAGAGTTTGATTTGAGACAGTACTACACTGTAAGTGTGTAGCAGCAGAGTTTGATTTGAGACAGAACTACACTGTAAGTGTGTAGCAGCAGAGTTTGATTTGAGACAGTACTACACTGTAAGTGTGTAGCAGCAGAGTTTGATTTGAGACAGAACTACACTGTACTGTCATCATAACTTCACTACAACATCATACTGCTGTCAATCTATGAGTTGCTCGGGTTTCTCCGCTCATGAGCTGCATTTTTATTTGGAAAGTTATCTTACGCCGTTCAGAAGCAGGAAATGAACTTCCGGCTTTCAAACTAAGAGCATCAGCAAAACCTTTATTATTACGGCGATTCTCCAAAATGTTTTAAATGTTTGTTAATGTTTTCTTTATCATTCATTAGTTCAGTCCTTTTTAACCAGACCTGTTGATTGTTTAAAACAAATTAAGATTGTCCTCCAATAAATAGGTTTCAAATCATTAGAATCGTCAGGTTTTAAAAGGTTTTAATATTTAAATAAGAGAATAATAATCAGATAATACAATTTCATATCATGTAGAATCAATAATTATCCCATGTTACAATCAATGACTTCTAGATATCAGAGGCTCAAATTTCACTCTTTCGTCATAATGACTCGCTCGGCACGATGGAGTTTCAGTTTAGTGCCTTAAAACCTTCCTAAATATAGACGGAACTACGGCAGGAAAAGAAGCTGTAACAGGAAAAAAATACATTTCAAATACGATGTGAAAGTCAGAAAAGTATAAGTGAGAAACTATATATATGTTACGTTCAGGTCAGACTTCAACAATTCAACTTTGTTCAGCAGGATAAAGTTCAACTAACAGTTCGCAATAACTAATCCAGCAAATTAAAATTGTCTGCTGGAACAGACTTCACTTCCAAACACTCTCCTGTTGATGGTGTTTGGCAGACTCTGACCCATGAGGGCGACATAAGGAAGGATTTAAGCACAAGAAGCGGAATATAAGTGTCAGGGATGGTCTTTGTAACAATTCTGTTACTGTAATTGACTTTTTCACTCTGAGCCAAACGAGTTCATATTTGTGTTTCCCTGCAATAAATGGAATTTATCGAAGCATTTCACACTTTTTTTGCTTGAAAAGGTCGTCCAGTAAACTTGACAATTAAAATAGTTTGAATTAAAAGTTCACTTCAAAGTGAGACTTTTTTCGTTATCATCCAAGTGCCAAGTTGTGACCGCTCTAATTGAAGTGTGTGTGTGTCTGTGTGTGTGTGTGTGTCTGTGTGTGTGTGTGTGTGTGAGGGTGTTTATATATATGTGTGTGAGTAACAGCAGAGAAGAATTGAAAGACAATAAACAAAGACCATATTACAAACGTAGCCCCTGCACTTAAGGATGTAAGAACACAAACGTTTTTTGGGGATGGAACAGGAAGATGGATGAAGAGTGAGTTAGGAAAGGAGTAGGAATGGTTGAGTAAGAAGGATGCGTCTCGTCTGCAGTTGATTCAGAACTCTGCAGCGAGAATTCTGACCCGCTCTAGTAGAAGAACTCACATTTCTCCGATCCTTAAAACTCTTCACTGGCTTCCAGTTTCTTTCAGGATCAACTTTAAAATTCTGGTTCTTACTTTCAGATCTATTCATGGTCAGGCTCCTCCTTACATCACTGATCTGATCCAGCCTTACACCCCAGCTCGGGCTCTGAGGTCTGTGGATCAGAATCTACTTATGGTTCCACGCACACGGTTCAGGACCAGAGGAGAGAAATCTTTTCAGGCTGTTGCTCCTAAGCTTTGGAACGATCTTCTCTCTCTTTGCGCTTGATGGATCTACTGACTCCTTTAAGAAACATCTTAAGACGTTTCTATTTGTTCAGGCTTTTCCTTGAATTTCTCGAACTCCTGTGTTGTTCTCGGTGTTATCTTGATCTTTGAAGTATGTACTGTTTTGAATATTGTTTTGATTGTTAAATCGCTTTGTGACCCTGGTCTCGAAAAGCGCTATATAAATAAATATTACTCACTTACTTACTTACTTACAACAACAATTCATAAAGGAAAAGATACAATAGGAAAGGAAGATGCATAAGAATGAGACAAAAAACGAGGGGGAAAGCAAAATGAATGTATTTGAATAAAGTGGCAAAGTGAGGAAGAAAGGAAGAAAATAAAAAGAAGGGTAAAAATGTCTGTACAGAAAACGTTAACACAAAAAAGAGAAAATACTTTTTAATAAAACAAGTCAATTAAAATACAGGTACAATGAGATGAAATGATTAAAGGAGGCAACAAAGGGAGGAGGAACCACAGGCGGAAAAATCTTAAATATCTACTTAATTTAAATTTAAATGAAGACAAAAAATTAGTCAAATCAAGGAAAACTGTTTGCTAGAGAATTTGTCTTGACCGCAGAAAATTAGAGCAGAACTGGCCTCAGTATGATGGTACTTATACAACACATAAAATACAAGTACCCGGGATGATGTGGCTTGTTTACAAGTCTCTTACCTACTGAGAACCATGGACTTGTCACAACTCGTCAGGACGGACAGAGAGAAAGGAGGAGGAAAGTGTGTGAAGAAAGATTGATGCACAAATACCTCACACTCCACTGGACTCTAATTACCAAAGGTCTGCTTGTTCGCCGCCTCCTCCTCGCTGTTATTCACGGCGAGCACCTGAGGGAAGGTGAGAGACGGAGAGAAGGCTGGAGTGAAGAGACAACAGAGCGAGGAGGGAGCTGACATTTGTCGTGATCACTGGAGGACAATGAGGAGTCGAAGAAGTGGTTAATAGTGTTCGACGATGTTCGTCCTCTGGCGTGCTTGACCTGATTCTAGGAGGATGTTGTTGTGGAGGTGGGTTTGTTAGCAGAGGATCAGGACAGTTGAGGACCACATGAGCTCCTGGGTTCAGGCGCAGACAACCAAGAACAATCCTTTCATTTGTCTTGAACTTTCTTTTTATCTGCTCAAAGAGCGAAGCTGTGCCTCAAATTGCATACTTGCGAACTTTAACTTAGTATTTTAGTGCATAAGTGCGTCTCAATTCTTAGTATGTAAATGTAGTGCTCAATACACTCTAAATGTTCACTTAAACGCCCACAAAACTGAGTATGGATCGATGGACACTTTCTACACTAAACAGCTTCAATCTTAGTGACGTTGTAAATGGAAGTTATGTCATATATATATGTATTCATATACTTACAGGTGTATTTTCAACAGCAGTATGATGACGACACGTCTTCGCTGCTGATACCGGCGTAAATATTTCACCAATATTTAGTTTCTCATATTTTTGAAACCAAACGTGCTGCCAGCAGGTGGCGATAGTGTTCCTACAGCTGGTTGAAACCATCGTTAAATAGTAGTAGAAGAAGCTGTCGCGTTATTTCCAGAGTTTGATTTGAGACATACTATCTGTGGAGGATTAGTTACTAGTTAGTAAGTACACTATCCTGATGATACTAACCAGTGCACTAAGAGAAGTATGT